>NW_024350319.1:3881326-4099689 GCF_902729225.1 Pteropus medius | reverse complement strand
GTCCTTAAAATCATCATCTACAGCAAGAATCTGAAAAATGTTTTCCACAGTCCATGGAATGACAGCTGTCTAGAAATCTATTCTATCCTTAAAATACATACAAATAAACAAGGAGAGAATATGAAAACTCTCACAAGGGACAGTGAACATCCAATGACTGGTTGACATGGCAATAAAAGATTTCAACTTGGGACAACCCTGAAAGGCCTTCTCCAGCTTTAAAGCTCCCTGGAGGGTCGACTGATGTCTTTGGGGAGACTACTTCATAGACCAACTTCAATCTCTGTTCAATCTTATTTCCTATATTCCTTTCTAGAAGTAGTGAGCTCAAGTACTCCCTGACAAACTTCCTGCAGGATAAAATTCTGTGCAATGGACTGAACTGTGTTGCCCAAAATCATATGTTGAAGCCCGAACCCCCAGTGTGACTGCACTTGGAGATAGGACTTTTAGGAGGTAATAAAGATTAAATGAGGGCGTAAGGATAAAGTCCTGAACCAACCGGATTAGAGGCTTTATAAGAAGAAAGATGGGAGTGGGAGAGAGAGAGAGAGATCTTTCCATGTGCATGCACAGAGAAATAGTCTGAGCACACAGCGAGTAGGTGGACATTTGCAAGCCAGGAAGAGAACCCTCACAATGACCTTGCCATGCTGCACTCTGATCTCAGACTGACAGCCTCTAGAACTATGAGAAAATAAATTTCTGTTGTTTAAGCCACCTACGCTATGGTATTTTGTTATGGCAGTCTCAGCTGACTAATACACTCCACTTCAGCATCTGCTTCCCAGGAAACCCAGCCTGTGACTGTGTCCCTTTGCACCACCACTGACTGTGCATTCACAATTCCTTGGAGTCAAATGAAAATAATAAACTCAGTGAAACAAATTATATACATAATGACTTCAATGTACTTAAGTACTTTCTGGACTGAAACTCAAGCTTTCTATTTAAAAAGTATCTTCTCAGCCTAAATTATCCTAAGAAGATAACTACCTGGTGAGCACAATGCTATTCATCATATTCATGACTTGAGGAGAGGCTGCCACTGCTCCCCAAGTTTCTGGCAGGTGGAAATGGATAGATTGTCATTTCCAGTACGCCATGTCCCCAGTGGTGTTGAATCACTTAAAATTCCAAACACCTGCACTGTCCTCCCAAAGGCTTCTTACCATCAGGATTCAAGACACTGCAGAGCTCTGAGACAGGAGATAAGGGGAGCCCATATTGCCAAGAAAACAACAAATAACTTTATAGAAGCTTCTGGAAATTTAGCATTTCTAATCAAAGTCTTGTCTGCTCTAAGTGGAACTAAGTCCTGTATACCAAATTATTAGGAGGGGTAAGGTGTTTATGGAAATACAGGAAAATCTAAATCATGATTTGTAATCGCTACTTACTCATATCAGATTTCTGAGGCAGATTTACACAAGCATCAATACCAAAAAGAGAAAGTACTGCTTTATCATTAAAGATGGACCATCACATGATACTGCAACAAGGTCTCTCTGCCACTGAGAGATTAAAATCACCCTGTTGAGATAGGACCAGAACCCAAAGCAGTATCTCCATTTTCATCTTTAGCCCCACTCAGATTGTAGGATTGTATTTCCTCTAGCTAGAAGCAAAGAAAAAAGAAATAAGAAAGATGCATGGAGCTTGAGGACACATATTTCTACACAGCTGCTGATGCTGCTGCCGCCTCTGTTTGGAAAGTCTTCTTTAAACAGTGGAACAACATTCCACTCCACACCCTCCAGAAACCTCCACTTGCCCTTTAAAATTCTCCTGCGTGAAGATATCCTGATTTCTATAAAGTTACTTCCTACTTTATGCCTTCCAAGCACATATCCTTGTCACATATTTCAGTCTCTTTATAATTATTTGTTGGGTGACTTTCTTCACTAGAAAATAAATTTTTTGGAGGCTGGGGCCATGTCTTGCTAATCTATAAGATGAGTCCAATACAAGACCTGACACGCAATGTGTTATATTTCCAGGTACCTGAAATCACACACTATTTGGTCTCAACCTTTCTTTCTAGCTTCAAATCTCACCAAACCCACCAATCTCTCATTTACCCACATTCCACAACACACAATTCACTGACCTGCAAATGTGCCACATACAGCGACACCCACCTGCTTTCACTCCTACTGCCCCTCTGCCTGCCTGAAATGTTCTCTCATCATTTCAAACAACAAAACTCATCCTTATCTGAGGTCTTACTTAAATACCACTTCCTCCACAGTCTTCTCCTTCCTTTCTTTTAAGCTCATGTTGACTCCTTTCGTTCCACATATGTCATACATTCTCTTCACTGGTCTCCATTCTTCAGTGGGATATAAACTCTTAGGAGTCAGGAGTCACCATATACTTCCTTTTCTGCCTAAAGATACTCAGACAAATATATGGTTCCCAGCTTCTGTTCCCACTAAATCTGCTCTACCTTTTGTATCCTCTAAGTGGCAAACCTGAGAAGCATCTTAAACTCCTTTTAATTAGTTGCCATTCTCTGTATTTCTTGAATCCACAATTTCTTTTCATTACCACTACCCTAGCTCAATGCTTTTCCATATTTTCTTCAGCTAGAGAACAGCGTTCACTCTCATTCATCTCCTAGCCTGTAGTTTCACCCAATCTCACCAAGGATGTTCCTTCTACTCTAGACTCTAAGAACTTTGAAGACAGAGGCTCTATCTTATTTGTCTTTCTTTTTGGTTAAACAAACAATTCTCAGGGCCTATTATGTGCCAGATGCTGCTCTAGCTTTGAAGGTAGAAACACAAATAAGACTCAGTCCCTGGAAGAGTATTTGGTAAGAATTTTAGAAAAAAATTACAGATTGAATTAATAAAAAATGGATGACTTTTAAGTGCATGAATCATTATCTTTCTCCTACTTAAAACTCCTCTGTGGCCCATATTTATATGGTTAATTGATTTTCAATATTTATCAAAGCAGTTCAATGAGGAATGTAAAGTTTTTATATCATCCTGGATCAACTGAATAAACATATTTTTAAAAAATTAACATTGACACTTATTTTATACCTTACCCCAAAAGTAACTCAAAATGAATCATAGTCCTAAATATAAAACCTAAAACAATACAAAAGAAAACACGGAAGCTTTTGTGACCTGGGGAATGTTTACCAGATATAATGACCTACTGATATTTGCAGCAACATAGGTGAACCTTGAAATCATTATGTTGAGTGAAAGAAGCCAAGCACAATGAGTACGTACTGTATAAATCCATTTATATAAAATTCAATAAAATGGAAACTAATATAGTGACAGAAAGCAAATCAGTGGTTGCCTGGAGCAGAGTACTGGGGGAGATGGATTATAAAAGTACATGAGCAAACTATTGGAGTGATAGAAAATGTATTTTCTTGATCGTGGTGATGGTTTCATGGGCACATAAATGTCAAAATTCATCAAATTACTCTACTGCTTTACATGGGGTTCCAAGTCTGTTTCCCTGCATGTGAACTCCTTGGGAACTTGTGGTAGGCACGATTCTAAGATGGCCCCCAAATTCCTGTCCTGTGTGACTACAAAACTTGTTCCAGTTATTTCATCAAATGTTAATCTAGATATTGCTATAAGGAGGGTTTTGCAGATGTAATTAAGATCACAAATCCACTGACTTTAAGATGGAGAAATTATCTAAGTGGTCCTGACCTAACCATGTGAGATCTTTGAAAGCAAAGCATTTTTTCCAGTTGGTCACAGAAAATTATAGATTCAAAGCATGGAAAACATCCAGTGCACCACTGCTGGCTTGAAGATGTAAGGCACTAAGTGGTGAGGAATGTGAGCAAGGAAACTGGGACTTCAGTCCTACAGCCAATGATCTGAATGAGCTCCAAAGTGGATTTTTTTCAAGAGCCTCCAGATAACAACTCAGCCTAGTCAATATTTCCATTTTAGCCTTGTGATATCTTGAGCCAGGAACCCATTCATGCTGTGCTGGACTTCTGAACTACAAAACTGTAAAAAATGGGTCATTGCATTCATTTATTACACTGATGCATACAAGTAATACAGGGACAAAAATCACATCTTATTTATCTTTGTATCACATGGCTTCTCATGAGCCCTCAACCATGTTTTTAAGAAAGAAGTAAAAGAAGGACGAGAAGAAGGGATGGAGCAATGAAGGTAAGAAATGCAAAAAAAGAACAAGAGATTAAAAAAAAACACAAGAAAACATTTTAGCTTCCAGAACAGTGACTCTTGACCTTAACTACACATTATCACCTATGAAGAGCTTTAACAAATACTAGTGGCTGAGTCCCACCACATGGATTTTGATTTAATCGATCCAGGTGTGGCCTGAAAGTCTGCATTTTTTTAAATCTCCCCAGATGGTCCTAACATGCAGCCAAGGTTAAGAACCACTGTATGGTTTCTCCTATGTGAACTGACCCCGAGGGAACATTAGCTCAGCCAGGACTTCAGAGGATCAAGATCACTGTGAAGACTAACTGGGTCCTCAATCTCTAGAAAACTCTCGGTTCCTAGCTGTGGCCTATTTCATAGTTAGCTCTTCCCAGGATATTAATGAGCCTCACTCCAGGAGATAGTAATTCTTCTCTCTATTCATAAGTTCCTAAGTTTAGGTGTAAATAATAATCTCTGGGTATTTAAATAACTTCTCAGCCTCTTCCACATCACAGCCTTCTTGGACCCTGCTGATCACTTTTTTTTTTTTTTCTGTAGGATTCTCAACTACAGTCCACAAAGAGAACTTTGGTGATGCTCTGATTAGAGATGGTGAATTATCTGATGTCATTATCTGATACTGTCTTTATTCATCAACAAAAACCTAAACATCTTGAGCAGTTTAAAAAATATAATGTAATAGCTGATCAGAGTTCTTTGAGGGAGGACTTTATAATAGACAGAAGACTATACTGGGATTCTAACCTACAGTTCTGGTTCTGCTCCTTATTAACTGTGTGGGATATCTGGCAAGATAGATAACCACTATTAATAACAGTTTATCATCATTAAAGTGGAAGTGTCTATATCTCATAGGGCTGATATTAGACTCACAGTATGATTATGTGATTATATAAATATTTGTCATAATAGCTTAGGGGTGTGTGTGTACAGATATACATATATTCAGATTCAACCAATCCACTGGAGCAACTAATATATTTCTGGCACTCTCCTGGGAATTTCTTTAGAAAAACAAAGTAAAATATTTCAACAAATGCTTTTCTTGGGGGAGAATAAGGATAGATGAATAGGGGTGCTTTACCTAGCATGAAGATGATTATGTATACACACCCCACACACACACACTCACACACGCATATATGCTATTAATTCTTAAGTCTAGCTGGTCTTTCAAAATATCTGAGAGAAAGAAAACAGCATCCACATAAGTTTTAAACACGTTTCTTACAGAACATATTCTATATGTCAGACCTAGGCAGTTATCTAAATAAATGATCTAACTAATTACGCAGAGCAAGTCTGTGAGACGGGTATTTTTATTCACATTTTTGCTGAACATGAATTTGGTCAAGGGCATGCTGTTAGTCAATCATGGGGTTGATTTGAACTTAAGGCTCTTTAACCTGCCAATAAAACCAGCAGACTTGGTTTGGGGAGACAAGCCTTGCCTTGGGATAACAGAAAATTGTAAATAATAAATTAAATGCTACCTTTAGGCTAAGAGAGTTTGATGGTAACAATCATGAAACAGGGAACTTTCCATTCCAAATGTGAAATCTAGCAGGGGAAGGTACTCATAGATGGGAGCCAATGGCAAAGAGCGGGCAGAATTTCACAGGAGAGGGATGAGCCAGTCAGGCAGCTGAAAGGAAGATTAAACAAAAGGGCTATTAGGAGAGATCTGGTAGATCCTTTCTGGTGGGCTGTACCTATATACTATTGCAATGATTCTTAAGTTTGAGGATGTATTTGAATCTCCTAGAGCCGCAGTCCTCAACCTTTTTAGCACCAGGAACCCGTGCTCCTATGAGAAGCGAATGCCTAATGATTTGAGGTGGAGCAGCTGCAAATATAGATGAAGCTTCGCTGCTTGCCCGCCACTCACCTTCTGCTGTGAGTCTCAGTACCGGTCTAGGTGATTCTAGTCTAGGTGAGGCCAGCAGGTTTGCATTTCTTATAAATGTCCAGTGATGTTGATGTTGCTAATCTGGGGACCACGTTTTGAGAACCACTGTACTAGAGATACACATCTGTATCTGACAGTATCAGCAAATCTCTTTGGAGACCCAGTTCACTGCTAAACAGATTCTAGCAGTGTTTTAAGTGTGTGAGCACTGCAGCTATACTCTCCTGTTTCAAACGGCATTTACCAGGTAGTTTATCTTGAGCAATTTATTTATTTGTGCCTCAGTTTAGATAGGTAGATAGCAGTGATATCAATATCTGTATAACATTACTTGGGACACAGGAACCATAAGCTAGCTTTCATTATGCAACAGTAGGGCAGGGATACGGTATGGTGGACGCAGGGATGGCCCACACAAATCCTTTTTCAAAGAGCATCTGTTGCTAGGCTGCAGAGTGCTGCCAACAGACACACTCCAGCTGTCTGCCCTTTCAAGGACTGCCTCAGCTGCAGAGCCCTCCCGCTCAACGTTGGGTCCTCCCAGGGGTAGCCACATCCAATGACCACTAAGGCAGAGGAATAAATGCCTTTTTATTTTGTCCCAATGCTGGACAGCTCTGACCATCATGCTAGTCTAGAATTTGCTGTGGGGTCGAGTGAAGCTGCTTGGCCTGCATCCCAGCTCAACTCCTTCCTTTGCTCAAATCTGCTTCTTTCTTCCTGTTTTTCATAGAGATTGGTGCCAAGGACCCTCCCATCTGAGCATAGAGTACACTAAACTACATCTCAGAGTCAGCTTCCTGGAGAACTCAACTGCAACATGTTAAACCCTCTGAGGCCAAAAGAGCAAGGCCTGGAAGAAGAAGCCCAACTTAAAGTCAAAACCCTCAGACCTAGGTCTTGAGTTTGGTGTCTGATTCCATAAAATTCTGTACTGAAGAACAGCATCCATTCATTGCTACTTAGTATGTGCCATGGATTATTGCATTTAATTATCAGAAAATCCCTATGAAGTTTTTGTTATATCCAATTTAGAGATAGGGAAACAGAGGTTTACAGATGTTAGGTAATGTTTATCCATAGCCATGTTAAATAACTTTGTCATGAATAAAACTAGGGTATGTCTGACTCTGAAGGCTGTGCTCTCATATATCATACTTTTGATTAAAGGAAAATGCAAGCAGCATTTTTCACAGGGTGAGAGACTTGGGGCTTGGGAAAGCTTTCTGATTCAAGCAAGTGAAGTCCTGTCCAGAAAGCTGCTGTCTCCCTAACAAAAGCAAATGTTGTTTAGCCACTGAGGACTTTGGTAATCACTGATGCTAGGCACTCCTGAGACAGGTAAATTCTACTCACTGCAGGCTCTGGGAAGAGGTCATGAAGAGATGATATTTGGTCATGTTGGTCATGAAGAGATGATATTTGACAAGGACCCAGCATCCATGAATTTTTTGACTAGCCATATGTTGCTAACTCAGATTCCAAAATAAGATATGTAGAAGAAACATTTCAGGCAAGCACACACATTGTATTCCCCTCTGGCACATTGGTCCCTGACCTGATGTGGGAGAGAAATTGGAACAATGTTAGATTACAGTAGGCAGAGCTGAAAGGCCCAGATCAAAAGCAAGCTTGTGACTTCCTTGGCACCTTACCCCAGGCCCTCACTCTAATCTTGGCCCTCTAAATATTACCACTCTTATGGTGAGAAGAGACAATGAAAGATAAATCCAAAAACAGGAATTTTTCTCCTAAAACCTGGGGTAGTTGGCTGACTCCTCCTCCTTTTTCCCCCAAACCTTACCATAATAGTACAACCTAGGCTCAATTCATTTTTTTTTTTTCTATTAGGTATAGGGTAGGAGGGAATATTTTATATTTCCATATGAAACTCAGAGAAAGAAATTTCATGGGCAGGAGGCTTCCAAAAAAGACTCCCCACAGAAAATTGAGTTTTTTAATCTCTTTGCTCAGCATACCAAAAATTCTACTCAAGTGCCTTGACCTAATAATGTACTTGAACTTGACCTTTCCATATTGATACTCTTTCTTGGGGAAACAGAGAGAGGTGGTATTTTACCAAATTCTGGAAGCCAGCAACCTCACAGGTGACAGGTCTAAGACATACCACTGGTAAGTAACCAAAAAAAAAGCCTCACTTTTTGAAAAAAAAAAAGGCAGGTCTGAGTTCACTTCAGAATCGACTTGTATTTCTACTTTCATGGCGTCAGTATTCCCTCACCTCCCTGAGTCCTCCTCCCTCCTTCCGCTTCCCTCCTTTCATCCCTCTTTTTCTTCCTAGCATACTTCTATCTTTCCCTTCTTCTCTCTTATTGCTAGTTGCTCACTTCCAAAACCATAAACTGAAGATCTCTGAAAAGGAATACCATGTAGAAGTTAAGATTAAAGTTAGAACGCGAAAAAAAGCTGCTTCACTCATTTAATGTAGGATATGAGACTAAACACTTAGCATGGCTGACCCTAGTTTCCTCATCTAAAAAATGCGGAAAATTTTGGCACCTGCCTCCAGATTGTTTGGAAGATTAATTAGGAGAGTATGCATAACTTAGCACAGCACCTGTTCAGGGAAATCAGTTTATATTAGTATTTATTATCATTATTTGCAATACTAATAATAGCAGTCTTAGTGCTATTATTGACCTAACAGTGGACTAGGCATTGTCAATACGAAGGTGAATCAGACATGCAAGTGGCCTCAGAAAGCTTCTTTTTCAGTTCCTTTCAACAGGTCTCTCTGACAGCACAATTGTCTCAATAGCAGAATAAGCTATTTTCTAATTCTACAGTGATTCTCAACCCTTGTGCATCAGAATAACATAATGTGCTTTTTATGTGAGCTCTGTATGCCCCCACTTCTCCAACAGATCCTGGGAATCTTTTTCAGTAGTCCTGGGGTAGATTCATCATTATTGTTAATAATCTCCACAAGTGATTATAATGAAGACTCACAATGTGCCACTGGTTGGTCAAACTAGTATGAGTAATAAATCTAGCTACGCCTGGGTAGAAAATCTCCTTTAGCAAGTTTAATACTCAGTTTTACTGCAGCTGTTTTAATCTGTAAGCTACTTGGTCGGGAGACATTACATTGTTGTGGACTTTGGAAAATACAGAGAAAAAGAAAGGGTATCTGCTTTCAGAAAGCCTATATTCTGTTAGACAGTAAACTAATAAGAAAGTAATAATTGTACAGGACAATTTCTAATATTCTCTATGAGGAAGCCAAAGAACAATAATGGGATAATAAGTATACTCATTAGTATTCTTTCCACTGCAAGGAACAGGAAACCCAAATAAAACTGGCTTAAGTAGTAAAAGGGCTTTATTGGTAACTTAAAGTCAAATGATAGAGTAGGATTCAAGTACGGTTATTTAAGGTCTCAGCTTTGTTTCTCTGTGGTTGTCTCTCTGCCTGCTCTCCTTTATATATTTGCTTCATCTTCAAGTGGTGGTTCTTATGGTCACAAAATGGCTGCCAGGAGTACTAAGGCAGGCTTCCCTGGCAGTCACTTCCCATAATCATTGAACGAAAGTCCTGTACTGTGCACTGATTGGGCTGCCTGTAAACAAATTCTTGTGGCTAGGACAATACCGAGTTAACTGGCTTAGGACTGAGTTCCTTAAACTAAACTGTGTTGCAAGGGATCACATTGTCCTGATTGAAAATTTAGTTCTATTCTCTTTTCCAGTTTTCACTTTAGTGAGTGAATGGGGCAGGGAAAAATTTAGGATAAACACGGTATTTCTGAGAAAGTGACCACTGAGGTGAGACTTGAATGCCAAAGAAATATCTAGCCCTTTGAAGATCGGGGGAAAGAACTTTTCAAGCACAAAGTTAAGTACAAATACCTGGATATTAGTTTGCTAGGACTAAGTACCAGGGACTGGCGGCTTAAACAACAGAAATTTATTTTCTCAAAATTTTGGCAGCTAAAAAGTCCAAGATCAAGGTGTTGGCAGGGTTGGTTTCTTCCGAGACCTCTCTCTTTGTTTTATAAACAGCATATTCCCCCTGTGCCTTCACATGATCGTCCCACTGTGTGTCTATATCCCAATCTCCTCTTCTTAAAAGGACACTAGTCATATTGGATTAGGACTCACCCTAATGATCTCATTTTAACTTCATTCTCTCTTTAAAGACCCTATCTCCAAATGCAGTTGCACTCTTAGGCATTGGGGCTTAGGACTCCAACATATAAATTAGGGGGTGATACAATTCAGCCAATCACAACCTCTCAGGTGGAAAAATGGACTTGGTATATTTAAGGAACAGACAGGTCAGTGTGGCTGAAACAGGGTGAAATGGAAATGTTGGTATAAAGTGGCATCAGAGAGGTAGGGAGGACTCCATTTATCTAGGGCCTTGGAATGTATTAAGAGTTTACATTTCTAGTGGTGGTGGTGGTGGTGGTTATCATTACATCTAGAAAACTCTACAAAAAATCAGGGATTCTGGCAGAAGGAAGAAATAACCATGTTTCCACCAAAAGAATAAGGTTGCATTTACAGCAATTAAATAATTCCCTCCAACTGACCAGGTAGAGATAGGAGATTGTACTTTTAAAAGCCTACCTGCATCACTTTAATCAGTTGACTGCATAAATATCTTAAATACAAAAATGGGGCATAGCAGGTCGAAAGAACCTACAATATATTCCCCCCTTCGATGCCCCCTACACACACTGCCAACCCACCTGTATTTGGCACATTTCCATGGTAACTGCCATGCTATTTAATGCTGGATTGTGTTGTTGATATGGTACTTTAACATTTTCCATGTGGGTTAAACTGGATACAAATAGCTGCCAAGAGCTGAGTCATGTAGGATAAATTTTATGGAATTTCCAATAGTTTCACTAAGCAACGTTTCTTCATAATTTTTTAAAAGCTTTATTGCTGGAAACAAGAATTTACCTCAGAATGGTACTTGAAATGTGCCTGTCTTTTAGGAGAGAATTTTTTTTCAAAATGGCAGTCTGGTTTTAGGCATTTCTCATCCCTCAGAGAGAAAGCAGTGATGGGATACTGCCACAGGCCTGGCAGAAAGCGTTAATATTGCAGACATAGAACCACGAACCTGATGCTAACAAAATGGGATGGGAAAGTAGGTCTTTTTTTTAAAAAACAAACAAACAAAAAAAAAACCTTCCTGAATAATGGTAATAAAACTGGTTATTTCAGAGCATGACACATATTTTTCTCATGCTTCAACCGTGTTTCAAAGGAACACACCCAGGACTCCCCTTCTTTCGGCCTCTGACAACCCTTCAAACTCCTCTCCAGTGACAATCTCTGATACCAGGGAACACAGTTTTGTTGTTGTTAGCTCCTTATTACTGACCAACCATGAGCTCCCAGATTCATCAGAATTATTCTACCAAAGTGAAGGCTACTGTCAATAGACTGGCCAAACTATATCTGCGGGCCTCCTCTATCTACCTCTCTCTGGGCTTCTATTTTGACCTCGAGGATGTAACTCTAGAAGGTATCGAGGGTCTCTCGAAGATATGCCCTCTTCTAGGATGTAGAGAAGCTGTCCCCAAACCCCTGGATGCCATGGAAGCCGCATGGCGCTAGAGAAGAACCTGAACCAGGCCTTTCCAGATCGGCATGCTCTGGTTTCTGGCCTCTCATCTTTGTGACTTCTGGAGAACCACTTCCCAGATGACCAGGTGAAACTCATCAAGAAGATGAGTGACTATGTGAGTAATCTCCACAGGCTGGCCAGTCCCCAAGCCTGGCTGTGTATCCCTTCAAAAGACTGACCCCCAAGCATGAGTAGGAGCCTCTGGAGCCCAAGGCCCCTGAGGGGTCCCTATGTATCCCCCCACCCCCATCCCTGGTGTCCAGACTTCTGCTTGAGCCTCTACCTGCAACCACTAAGTAGTTTTTTTTTAACCACCCTAGAGCCCTCACCCAAGCCACGGACCAAATGAAAACAATTAAGCTTTTTAAAGCACAAAAAAAATTTAAAAGACCAGTCATTTCAAAATCATCTGTGGAAATTTTAAAAAGTGCAGATTCTCAGTTCCCATGTCCTGCCCATTCCAAAGATTCTGATTCCACTGGCCTAGAGTAAGGCTTAGAAATCTATATTATTTTCAGCATCTCAAGTTATTCCAATCTTGTCCACTTTGGTAACCATTGCCCTCCAGGAGTGAATACTGAAGAATGGTCTCCAAACTTCCTGAATAGGATCACCCAGGGAAACTTCTAAAAATTCAGATTCCTGGGCCCCATTCTGTCCTAGTAAATCACAAAAAAAGACCTATAGTAAAAAGAATCTAATTTTTTGATGAGCATCCCCTGGGTAGCACTTATAAAATTAAGAAATTTTGCTGTAGAGTTGGATTAATTAAGCAGCCTGATTTTAGAAGTAAGATATGGACACCCAGAAAATAATTAGGTGACCTGCCCAAAGACACATGATTATCCAATAACAATGTTCAACCTTTCTTGGGTAATTTGAACTCATCTGTATTCAAAAACATTTGATAAGTATGTATGTGACTTGTAGTCTTTAGCTGTAATAGGAAATAATAAAAGCACAAGATATAGGTCAGCTTCACGAGGAGCTCAGGAGCTTAGACAAAGAGGCAAGACATATTCTAATGAAACAGAGACAAACTTAAGGCAATATGAGATAAACTACATTTGTAATGCTGAAAAGTAGTCCTACAGGAATTCTGAAGAGAGAGAAAGATCAGTGTGGTCTGGGCTAATCTTGAGAGGCTTCTTGGAGGAAGTGATACTTGAGCTCATTTTTAAAGAACAAAAGTGGGAACAACAGTATATTCTACATGTAGGGAGTACAGGGGAATAGTAACGTAGATCTAGCTAGAAATCAGGATTAAACTTTGATGAATTACTTTTAAAAATTATTCACGTAAGAAAATTGGTTTTCTCCTTTGTTTTCTCATCTGTAGAATGTAAACATTGAACAAGATCATATAAAATATGCATTACAAAAACAAGCTCCTAACAGAATATCAACAAATGCTGGTCCTACAGTCTTCTCTTTCAAGACAGCAAACACATATAATGTGAAACTATGATTTTTTTTCTTGTACCATATTGCAGAGAGAAGATGGTCTGCCAGTCATCACTTTTCCAAAATGTCTCTGAAAAGGTTAGAGCAAACTATTTTATTAATTTTAAATATTTTTATAATATAACTATGTGTTTGAACTTTCTGAATCAAAACTTAGATGAACTTGACTTCTGGAATAATTCCTTCAAGACTCAAAATTAAGTGATAGGCTATAACCAAGACATCGCAGTACTAAAAATGTTTACTGGATGAATGACATGTATTTAAAGTTACACTAAATAATTTTTTATGTAGATATATAAAAATCTTTCGAGCGTTTTCTGATTCTTGTAGAATCCCCTCAAGCACTTCAAGTATTATATTTTATTTTATTTGTTTTAGATTTTACTATCAATTTCCTCACTGATAAGAAGATCCTGGGATCTACAAATTACTACCAAGTCAACTACTGGCAAAGCCTTAGGGGGCATATGTAGTGATCAGACCACTTTAGATGCTCCCATCCCTAGGTAGCCAGGTGCAATAAAAAGTGCAGGGGCTGTGAAGTCAAATAGAATTTGGCTTGAAAACATGGCTCTGCTAAACCTCTTGGCAATGTGTCCTTGATCATGGCACTCAAACTCCCTAACATTCAGGTGCAATCAGTGTGAGGAAAGGAAAATAATACATGTGTTGTAGTGTCATGTTACCAGGAACCATTCTCCGAAAGCACAGTACATTATGGGATACTCAATAAATACATGTAAAAGAGAGAGAGAAAGGTGAAGGAGGCTGTGATGGGGAGGAGTGGGAAAGCTAAAGAGAAAGATAAGGAAAAAGATAGCAGCCAAGGCACTTTTAGAACCTTCAGAAATGTAAAAGATAGCAGAGATTATGTAAGAGACTTTAGAAAATTTTATTGATAATGTTGACATTGCATACATCATGGAAGTTAGAGAGGATCCTAGCTAATCTAAGCCTTTTGGAGAGGCAGGATATTTCACAAAGCATTTCTAAGAGTCCCAGTATTGCGATTCTTTATCTAGGCCACCTCCTTCCAACACCATGGCAACTATATAACAAAACAGATTGGAGAAGAGGTTGCTGATGCTTATCCAGAGGGGTGGGAGTACTTTGTCTCCTTAGCTACTCCATGATCCACAGCACCAGCAAGAATATCCAGGCATGAGATTTAAAGATACCAAGTAACCTGAATTTTAGTTTATTTTACATCAGTAGAAAAATACACCTTTCCCAGACTACAATCTTGTTCTCACAGGGCTATAACTGACTTCTAAGATACCTTAGCTTAGGTATTCTAAGTGATTAAGGGAAATGAGGAACAAAGAAACCAGGAGAAATCCATTTAGGGCCATTCACAGCTATTCTGTTTCAGGAGATAATGCTACCCAGTGTGGGTGGGGGTCAGAGCTCAAATTCAAATAGTTTCTGCCCCTTCATATAAATTCAGTTAGAATATTATAATTAATATTCATTTGACTAAATGAATGTTATTTACTAGCATCATTTGGCCTCTGCAACTTAAACTCATTAAAATTCCTCTAGATAAATATTAAGATGAAATACGTGTAATCCTTAGGACACCAGAGACAAAAGGTCTGTATTAGTTCTCTTCTTCCAAGAACACAGACTGAAAACTTGGGGCCCTGAAGGCTAAAATCATTTCCCAGCTATTTGAATAATAATAGTTAGTAAAACAGCCTTTTGCCATTTCATTCAACAGGCACCTATAAAATATTAAAGACTTTTAATTAAAAAATAAATTCTAATAAATTACAGATGATGTCTTTATAGAACAATTATATGCAACTAACTTAACTTATTATAATATTATTATTTTCTTTGTTTGAACTTTCCCCCTGAAAACAGCCTGGCCTAGAAATCTAGAAGAGATTAAAGAAACATTTCCCCACCAGAGACCATGGGAGAATATGTCCATAGAACAAAACAGCTGATTACTATGGCATTTCTGAGCTGCTATCCCCAAATGAGATGGATTTTTCATACCTCCGCCTCTATCCAGGTTTGCATGAGAGCATCACCTGGGAAAGTCACAGATGTACTTTTTTAAAGGATCTATTTATAAGGTGCAGATGCTCAGTCCAGGAAACTCGGCATCTTGGTCCAGCAGGAAGCCTCAGGGTCCACACATTACAGTGCTAACTGCCACTTCCTCCATAGCCCCCACAACCTCCTCACATTAAGTGAAGCATCTTGAGGGCGAGATATATGGGGAGATTGAGGAGGTATATTTCTGTTCAGAACAGCCCCCTCAGATAATGAATTTGTACACTGAACAATAAGCATTGCCCCACTCTGTTGCTCAGAGCCATGAGTAATGCATAGGAGCTGGGAGGCTGGAGGAAAGCTATCGGTGTGGGCTGCATTGCAGACAAGCCTGCTCAAGTCCTGACTATCAAGCATGGAAATTTATGTATTACCTTGCAGCATGCCAACTTATCTGCCCAAGAGAATTTCCTTTTGAAAGCATACAAATAGTGTTAATAGAGTTAGAGATAGAGTCTGTTCTTTAACCACTGTGCTCCCTTTTATCTTGATGATACAAAAGTTTCCTCCTGAAAAAGCCACACTTAAGTGGTAAATCCCTGGATTGAAGTTACTGCAGAAGGTCACTCGGATAATCTGACCTTAATGATCACAGATATTTCCTTCTTGTTATGAGAGGGGAAAATAAAATAGCAGACCATTTTAAAATCATCTTACCTCTGACTATAGACTAGTATGTAATTCACAGCTCTACCACCTTGCCTGGTGACTCTGTGAGTGGCTTAACCTCTCTGAACCTCTAATTTCCAATTTGCAAAACAAAGCACTTGGAAGAGCTGATCGGTAAGTTCCTTTCCTGCTTTAAGATTTCATAAACCTTTGTTCTACTAACTTACATCCTCTTAGTTATCTTATACTAGCTATAACACTGCCTTACTTTGTGCCCTTGTGATTTGCTCAGATTATTTTATTCATTTCTTACAATAAGCTTATGAATTAGCTGTTATTAAAAGTGACCACATAACAGATGAAGAAACTCAAGATTTAGAGATGTTAAGTAATTCGTTTGAGGTTATGTGGCTAGTAAGTGGCCAAGCTTGGATCTGAACCTGTCGGTTTATCTTCAAGACCTGTACTCTTAGTTCCTATGCCCTATCACCTCTCTTCCTTCTGAACAGTTAGTATATGATCTCTCTATATATGTAATGTCCTCTGATAGGCTAGGCTAATTGTACAGACATGTTTCTGTGGGCTGAGCAAAAAGGATAGTACCAAGCACAGGCATAAATAACATCAATTGTTTTGACTAAGCTTTCAAAAGGTCCACCAGGAGGAAAATGATTCCCCAAGCTGCAAATGCAGCAAGAACAGAAGCCATATATATATACGATATCTATATCTATCCACATCTCTATCATCTATCATCCATCTCTATCTACTATCTATCTATCTATCTATCTATCTATCTATCTATCTATCTACCTACCTACCTACCTACCTACCTACCTATATCATCTGTCTATCTCCTTTATTCTTCTACTGTAGAAGTATCTGCAATATTCTGGAGAGTTTGTCATAACAATCGATTTAGTAAATATTCTTATGTGAACCCATGTAGAATATTTAGAAAAGATATTAATGCTTGAACTCCCAGAATCAAGAATAAAATCCAGT
This sequence comes from Pteropus medius, assembly GCF_902729225.1. Classification (NCBI taxonomy): domain Eukaryota; kingdom Metazoa; phylum Chordata; class Mammalia; order Chiroptera; family Pteropodidae; genus Pteropus; species Pteropus medius. The sequence goes on along the minus strand of NW_024350319.1, from coordinate 4,082,834 downwards.
CACCTGAGAAGAAATATTTTGATTCTCATAAAAGGAGCCACATTTTTATAAAATTCAAAGCTTCTTCCACATAAAAACAACTCAGAAAATATTTAAGATTCTTCATAAAACAATTAAAAACCTAAGTAGGCTTTTTATACAAGGTATAGCCAAGATAGAAGACACAACGGATTTAAATCTATATTAACAGTAATTACCAGAGGAGAAACAAACACTATCCAGGACTGATGAGAATGAAATTGGGCTCTTAACAGTAATACAGTGGGTGAGTTACAATGCCTCAAATCCTGCTATAATATATGAACATTATCTTCAAACTTACCAGTTCTACCCCAATGCAGAATGCAGCTTAGCACTTCACCGGGTCAAAAGCATAGACTCAAACTTGCAAGACAGTCAGTGAGTTGTTTCACAGAAAAAATTATATCGACGCTAATGGAGTTCTTTTAATATTTTTGTTGTTTTTCATTTCCTATTATACTTGTAAATTTTACAATGTTTATCTTAAAACTAGATATTGGATTTCTCAGTAAGAAAATACCTATTCTATAAAATAGCTATTTTAGAAAAAGCCTATTTCTAAATTAATCAAAAGAGTGAAAATGAACTCTGTATTTTTCTCACTTTTCATAACTTCGGAACAATGTGCTAGCCTGTAAACTTTATAAGGGCAGGGACCCTTGTCAATTTGATTGGTTGATGTTTCTTAAGTGCCTGGAGTAGTGCCTGGCACATAGCAGGCACTAGAAAAATAACCATTGTAAAACTGAATGAACAATTATTATCAGAAAGATAGGATAATTTCTTCCTGAGTGATTTTGTGCCTAGTAAGCAAAAAAAGATCTGCTATATTTAGAAGTGTATTGCTGTATAAAAATAAAGAAGAATCTGCTTGACATCTCGAGGTCCTGCTATTACAAAATCCAAATGACCATGTTACCCAGGCACTAATTCTTAAAAGTCCCAGAATAGCGGACAGTTTGTTCCAACATTTTATTCTCTCTGTCAATGCATAAAGTAACTGGTAGCTTAACTCAAGAGAATATTCTATCCAGGCTCATTTAGATAGAAATAACAGAACCCAATTCCACCAGCTTAAGGGAAAAAAATAAAGATTTTTATTGCCCAGTTCCAGAGGCAACTTAGAGCAGACAAGGGCAAGATGGATAATCAGCCATATCCAGGTCCAAGAACTAGAGCCTCTGTCTCTTTGGAAATAGGTGGAGTTTATTCCCTCACTCCTACGGAAATGCTTTCATTGTTTTCTCTCAGTTGAATGGGCCCAGTGACTATCACAGAGCCAAGCACATTATTGGTGTGCTATAAATAATTTTGAATTAATGAATAAATGGCATACCACATGAATATGGAGGAGATACGGCTGCATGGAAGGGTTTTTGATTCCAGCATCACTGACTATGTTATATCTCTGCTTCACAGTTTAAAATTCTTAAGAAAGAATCTGGTTGACTCAACTTGGCAATGGATTGAGTCTAGGGTAAGGGTCTATCTTCTGTCTAATCAGCTCTTACTAAGGAGCCCTATCTAACAGGAAGGCAGACTCTCAGAAAAGGGTGCATTGCCTGAGCAGGTTTCCAAAGATCATTTATATAAAATGTATATCAAATGTGTGGTACCATGTAAGTGTTCAATAGAGTCATAAATTCTATCTTTCAAAGCACACTGTTGAGCTCAATAGCTCAATTTGTCTCTGACAGGATTTTAGGAACTAAGTAAGTGGGTAAGTTTAGGGAACATACCTGAGCAAAGACCTTTTGCACCAAGAAAGTACATTTGTGTGTGTTCTCTCCCCCACCAGAAGATAAATCAGCTCTACTACCCTGTCCCAGATGTTCCTTAACAAACAGAAGTGGCAGCCCAGCTCTCCTTCAGACAAATGACCCTCAGACATTTAGTATAGACATTTAGTATAACATTCCCCTGAGCTAGATCCTGTGAAAATCTTTCCTATAACAAGTTCTTTGAAAATGTGGTTTGGTGATCCATCAAGTTTGGAAAATGCCACCTAATACATGAACTCTGGGATATTAGTAATTCACATTAGCATATAAAGGCCCTGAGAAATCCTGCAGTTAATAACAAAGAAAAAATTGCAACAACAAATCTTTTATAAACAGATATTTCTGTTCTTGTTTCAAATATGAAGTGATTTTTACCACTTAATGCCATCTAACACACCACAGAACTAGTATACATAAGGGCACACTGTGGAAAGTCCCTGACCAATGTGACATTACCCACTCCACTTTATAGAGAACGCTGAGGTCCCGGGGGTGCAGGGACTTGTACACAGATCCCAAACTCAATTTTACTATACAGGTGCAGTGCTAGCCAGCCCCTTCATTTGCCTTCTCCAGTAATGACTTCCCCAATAAATTCCTTTAGAGGCATCACCTCCCTCTCATTTATCCCCCCTCCCCCCATATGCAATCATCTTCTTAAAGCACAGAAAGGTTGTGCAATTCCTTCACTGCCCTGCTCTACAAAGGGGAAGCAGCATTTCCATTTTGCCAAGTGTGGAGCAGTGACTTGGCTGGTTCCATCTATCTCTGTTAATGACCTAAGCACACTGCCATAACTTATTTATTACAAGCAGGGCTCAAAGGAAAACTGCAGGCCCCCTCACAGTCTGGATATTTGCATAAGCCCTGATTCTCCCAATGGAGATGTTTTCTTTGGGCCAGCTGGGTTTTCCTGAGTAGGGAGATGCGACAAGTACATTTAACTCACTAGGAAAAGAGTAAGAGACTAGTTTAGAGAAGATGATGACAGTCTTAGGGAGCCTTTGACAGAGGCCGGATTGCCTAGTGATTAAAACCGTGGGCTCTGCAGTCAGTCACACCTGGGTTTGAATGCCAGCTCCACCACTAGCTTGGGCAAATTACCTAATATTCTTAACCTTTGTTTCCTCATCTGTGAAATGAAGGTTATAAAAATTTCTGCCTCACATAATCACTGAGAGCATTAAATAAAGCTATGTATATAAAATACTTAACATGGAATAGGGCTCAGTAAATGATAGCTATTGTCATTAGTAGGAATGTTATTATAAGGACTACCTAATTTCCTTAAAATATGTATTCATTTATACAGCACATGTCTGAGTCCTTCCTACATGCCTGGTATGGTGTTAGATCCTAAATATACAGACAAAAATAATATGTTATCTTTCTATTAAAAAGCTCACTTTGTAGTAAAGATAGACAGCAAACTGACAATGACCACACTGAAAGCAGGTGCTCTGATAAAGTAAAACTAATAGCAAGAGCCCACAGGATTATAGGCAGAGAAAGGTGTGCTTCAAGGAGGTGTGACTCTGCAACAGAGTCTTGAAGGATTAAATATCTAGTAAAGAGCTGGCCAACTAGAAGGTACTTCATACCTAATAGCCATATATGAAAGTAGGATTTAAGCAGGTGAGGCAAAACTGAAGTCACATCAGGGAGATGACCAACCTGAGGGGAAGGCATGAAGTCAAAGAATGCTAATTGATCTTGCAGGACATTTCTTTATAGCCAGGGCAGAGTAGAGATGAGGCTGGGCCAGTACACAGGGTCTCTCTCTGTCATGCAAAGACTTTTATCTCAAGCAGAAAGCTTCAGTTCTTTAATTAAAAAGGTTATGAGGACCATTAAAAGAGTTTAAGCAATGGCAGGGATGTATATAGACTGGTATATTGGGAGATCATTTCAGTAGGAGACGGAGCTTAAATTGTGGAGTGGGAAGAGGGAAGTAAGTTATCCCTAGTTGAAGTAAATTCTTCCCTAATAAGCCTTCCCTGTATCCAGGCCATACTAAATATCCCCTAGCAATGTGTCACATACCTCCTATAACCTAGTATCACAGTAACTTATGTACATTCCTCTGCTCTTCTATTGGGATCTAAGCACTGAAGGAGGATTAAATGGTGCCCAGACATTTCTCCCTTCTTCACAGTGCCCAGCATAGGACAATTGCCCCTCAAATGTCTGTTGAGTGACTGAAAGAACACATAGTCATATAAACTTATTCCAACTGTAGATGACTTCTTCGGTCAGAAACCCATTCCCATCGATCTTAACCATTGTCTTTTGGAACTAACCTATAGATCATATCAGAGTAGGGTTGCCAGATAAAATACAGGATGCTCAGTATGTCAGATTTAAATTTCAGATAAACGACACATTATTTTTTTAGTCTAAGTTTGTCCCATGGAATTTTTGAGATCTACTCATATAAAAAATTATTTGTTGTTTATCTGAAATTTAATTTTACCTGGGAATCCTGTTTTTGTTTGTTTGTTTGTTTGCTAAATCTGGAATACTACACCAAGCAAAGAGTGCTAATGTTAACTATCATTCTTGAAAAGGCAGATTCCTATTCCTCCCCTCTCTGAACTTCATTCTCCCCATTAGACCCCAGAATCCCTAAGTTCCTCCCTTCTACTTTATAGCTACAAGGATGAATAACTATATTTCCAAATCACAAATCTAGACATATGATACATGCGTAAACATTTTTTCCCACCTCTTTCACTTATAAATTTTGTATGAACTTTCTTTGTATCTCAGTTTTGTTGTTTATAAAATTTGGTTAATGATATTTCACAGGGTCATAAGAAAAATTAAAAATAATATACTAAAGTGTCCCACACAGGGACTTAAACACAGGTGACTCATTTAATTAATATTTTCTAGGCACTTATTCTGTTCTAGGCAGACACTGGGGTTCTCTCTGCCCTCATGAAGTTTAACATTTGTGGTAGGGATGCTTATAGAAACTATAATTAATATGGGAAGAAGACTGAAATAATGGGGCCCCTAAAATATGTAGGCAACTTGATTACTACACCTGTTGATTTTGCAATGTTCACTCTTGTCTTATTTACACACACACACACACACACACACACACACACACACACACACACACAACCAATCACGATGGCTAAGAAAATCAAGTATAGAGAAATTAGCCAAGAACCAGCAAAAACAAAAGAGAAGTGACCAGCCAGGCCTTGTCAAAGAGCATATCTCAGTAGTGACTTCCAACCTGATTCCCCCCTTTGGAGGATGACTCTACTCTGTTCCAAGCTATGTCCTGAACACCAGTCATCTCCTGCCCTACTCAGGTTATCTAACACAAGAGCCAAGTACAGTGCCATTGCAACCTGTGTTCCTGGATCCTGGAACAGGATACCAGGTGGCTGCACCAGCTCCTGGCAGAGGTGAGGTAATACATTTCCCGCAATTTCTCAGGCACCTGCTCTCATCATCTACCTGAGAGGCTGGCTGGCTCTGAAATGCCCTTACCTGCTCATCCATAGGTGCCAAGGGCCCCCTGCCCAGTTCTTGAACCAAACCTGATAGAAGCAGGGAGGACATTAGCAGCCTCTGCCCTACAAGCTGATGAAGTCTAAAATGTGTCTTGTCTGAGTCAAGTGTACTAGGGAGCCCTGACATTGTCTTCCTCTGTCTCTGGCTAACTGTGCCCCATCTGTATCTCTGATCTTCTGATCGTACGTCTTGATTTGAACTGTATTTCTATAGCCTTCCTCCTTTCCTGGGGTCTGAACCTTCCCAGCTAATATGAGTAACTGTCTTTTACTGTCAGCCTCCATGTAAGGTATTTGATATATATTACCACATTTAAATCTCATCCCAGCCTTATAAGGTAATTTTTATGTCCTCTATTTCCGTGTGAAGAAACCAAGGCTCATAGAAATTAATTAAGTTGCCCCCAAATCACAGAGCTAGTTAAGGACAGGCAGGATTTAGAATCCAAGTCTTATTATTTCCAAAGCCCAAACTCCTTTGCATTATGCCTAACTCACCTTTAACTAGGGTAGACTTCTCAAAATTATACAAACCATTCATGTTGACAAAGCAACATTGGACTTTTGCATATGGCTGCTAACTAGGGCTCTAATCTCCAGGCTCCGATGATCAGACAGAACCATATGGGCCTCAGTGCTGGCTGCGTCACTCAGGCTCCTAAGGAAGTAAAATTCGGTTTGATGGCCTTCCTCTTCTGTGGTCATCTCTGTAGCTGGGCCAGTCCCCACCATCTGTAGTCCTTCCCATTCCCATTTTTAGCTCTGCTCCAGCCTGCCTGCCATTCACTCCCAGCACTGCTCAGAGCAGAGCTTGCTAGAATGGTGTATTTAGGACTCTAAACTGGGCTGCAATCCAGGATCTGGGGCTGGCCCTTAGTTCTGGGGCCTAAAGCCAGAGCAAAGAAAAACAGAAGTCAGCTTCCTGAATAATAGTAGTGGGCTGGAGAAATGAAGATTTAGTTTGAAAAAGGGTTCTGGCCCACAGAGATGGAGCAGAGAAGAGAAAATTAGCTAAAGGTTGAGAAACTGCTGTGGGAAATGAAGGTTAAGACTGCAAGTGTAGTAATTCAGACAAGACACAAAGAGAAATTCCTTGTGGCACAGGTACAAATTTAGGGAAGCCTTGTGTTCTTGCCTGTTGGTCAGAGGGAACCGGCCTATAAAATAGGGCTCCTGTTGCCTTTTGAAATACCAGGAATATTTCCTTTGAGTCTCACGACAAACTTAACTCTAGTCAAGCCCAGGGCAGAGTTGAAGGAAGGTAGACACCTTTAACCATTTCTGTAGTTCAGGTCTTGTGTGGCTCTTGATGTAGTGACTGAATCCTGTAACTAACACCAGCACTTCACTGAGCATCCCACATCTCCAGCCTGCTGCCATCTCCCCAAAAAAACAGGTGGGTTCTTTGAAGGGACAGACACAATGTACTATTAGCACTGTTCCAGTGAAACATAGAAATTATGCCATGAAAACTTAATTACCACTTTTTCAGTAATGAGCATTAACATAGTGAATATTTAAAGCTACAACAGATTGCGTGGCAGCCAAGAGTTAGGCAGCAGTGACTTTTAGAAAGCTAGAAAATGAAGACCTAGGTGGACTGAGGATGACTGACTTACTCAAGCTCTTTTCTGATCTGTGTGTGCAAAGGCCCAATCTAAAGGTATGCTGAAACCACCAACTCCTTTGACTCCCCTTTTCCAAGGTGCATTGGGTACAATTTGATTGAATAAAACTCAATCAGTGCAGTTCTTAATAAATATGATGCAGCTAGCACTCAGGTAAATAAGACACAGCTCATATCTTCAAGGAGTTTGGGGTACATTACTGGTGATGAAAAAGTACAATAATGATCATAATCAGGGCATCAAATAATGAGGAAAGAGAACAGGCTTGGTTTGATTCCTGACTCTAAAACTCATTAGTGATTTGGCCTTGGGCAAGTTACTTTTTCTTCTGAGCTTCGTTTTCCTGATTTTTAAAATGAAGATTATAGACTTACCAAGGGTATAGAGAGTCTTAAATGTAATCATATATGAACCATAACAGTGCTCAGCACAGACTATGTATTTGTTAAGTGGTTTTAGCCAAAGGATAAAGCAAAAGAAAAAAAAAAAGTCCCATAAGAAAAAATATTGAAAAAGTTTAAAATGGCATTGTTTTGTGAAGGCAAAAAAAGGCTTAATGGAGGTTATATTTGACATAGACCTGGACGAACAGGTAGACATTTTACAGGTAAGAGCTTTTTAAAAATCTTACTGGTGCTCAAAAAAAATGATCGTTGAATAAATGAATTAAAGTATGAAGGCGAGGGATTTTTTTTTTCAGGCAGAGAAAACCAGTTACAACAACAAAACTGTGTAGAAATGTGGGAACAGTCAAATGAATAGCAGAGGATTCGTTTGTTTGGACAATAACGAACTTCAGAGATGTGCTGGAAGTCAGAAAAGGCAAATTGGGCACAGACGACAGTGAACATGAATGCCATCCTCAATTGCTGATTAATTTATAGTATAGTGATTGGAGGACCATTGCAAATTTGCAAGTAAGGAAGAGGCACATTTGTATGTGGCAGTGGTGTGAAAAAGAGATTTGTGTGAGGAGAGACGAGAAACAGGAATGTTGGTGGGGGGCTGTTATTTCAGTTCAGGCAAGAGATAATAAGGCCCAAATTAAGGTACTAACAATGAAGATGGAGAAGAGTAGACAAATGAGAGAGACATTACAGAGTAGAAACTGCTAAGAATTTAGGTGTAGAGAGCAAGATATGCTCTATTTGAAAGTACTGTGGGTGTCCAAAATGGTGAGGAGAAAAAAACAACACATAACTTGACTGCCAGAAAGTGGTGAGGGGACCACACGATTAGAAAGAGAGCACAGACTGTTATGAGAGAAAGAGGACCACAGCAGAAAGCGAGCCCCACTGACCTTTAGGATATAGAGCCTATGAGGTTGGGTCCGACACACCGTCGATGGGTTATCCACAACCAGGCTAACCATATCGTCCTGGGCTAAACGCAGGGCCACTGAAAATGTAGATTTGAAGAATTTGAATTGGATTGTGTATGACCCTCAACTCCTAGAAACTAGTTTTCTGACCACTGAGTATCTGTCCTTATTGCACATGAATTCTCTCTGAGGCCTCACTACCAACGCAGACCATTCAGACAACTCAGATGTATGCATGACCACTAGAGAAGACAAAGGAACCCACCCACCAAGGCCCATCTGCAGCCTCCAAAGTGAAACATTCAAAATGCGCAACTAAGGAATGAAAAATGGATATAACTTTTTTAATATAAAAAAGAATTAAAGGAAAAAATACTATTAATATTTGGATTGAGATGAGCCTCTTGTCTGGAGTCCCTATGACAGTGAAAGAAGTACCTATTGGAAGAGCTGGATTTCACAGGTGGAGAGGTTGGCAATAGCATCTGCACTAGAAGATTGCTTTTGGGATATTGCCACATATTATCATTTGCATAAAGTAGGCGTACAGAGCAGATTATCTGATATTAAACGTGCTACCCCTCACAAAACGCACCTGTGGTTTATAACAATCCCCTCTGAGGAACTGCATAGTGAAGACAGTGCAAATAATTCAGGCAGTATCTACAAGACAATTGGTACAAGTAAGACTTCTCCTATTCCTGGTATGAGGCCTTCAGTAAATATACCAAAAAGTAGAGCAGCATTCAAACCAGACTTGACGGCAAGTTGGTCAAAATCATTGAAGTTATTAATACTACTTATATCCACTATGGCTATTATTTTCCTAGATGTATATTGTGCATATATTTTATGAATACATTTACATTGTGAGCACCTGTTCATCTGTACGTATTTATTTATTTTACTAAAACAGGTGTCATCTAAAAGCTATCGATGAACGGACCCTGTGATTATTTCAAAATACTAAGATTGAATTTGAGAGAAGACTTTGTGGAGAAAAATGGAAATATAGGAAAACCTGGTATGTAGTGGACAAATGGAAGATTATCAATAAGGGAAGGAAAGAATGCAGAGAAAGGAGCTGGGAGGATTGAAACCAACTAAATCTCCTGTCTTAATTTTACCCAGAACATCTGAGTAGCAAGGAAGGGACTAATTCATTTGCTGGAGCAGAAATGTCCCACTTGGGCGCTCTCTTAACAAAACTGCCCTTTGGCTGAAGGGTTGCCAGCCTTTCCCATGATATAATGGTACCAAGGGTTAGAAAGCAAGCTCATTAGTGAATGCCATTTCTTACAGCATCGCATGCTTTTCTTTTCTCCTCCCACCACCCAGAAGCTGTTGCGCTGGGCACATTTTTAGAATATTTAAAAATAAATTACAGTTAGTGGTGAAATACATAAGGCAGAGAAATGCTGGGCAAGTGTGTGCTTCAAGTTACACAGCCCAAGGCTGCCGGGTATAAAAATACTCTATGTCTCCCATTTGGCTAAGTAAGGCTTTAGCAACTGGTAATTTTTGCATGTCCTAGTCACTGCTAATTGTTGAATTAGAACATCTGTCAAAAGTGGGGATATTTTCCTCAGAACACAGAGCAGGGGAAATTAGCTTTTCTGTAAAGCAGTACAAGGCATATCAGGGCTGTGCGCACTGCCAAAAGCTAATATTCCCTCTCTCTGCCCGTTGTTTTCAAACAGGAAGAAGCCTGCAGAGTGGCTTCTGACCACCCTTTTTAAAAACCATGTGGAGCTTTTGCAGACTCTAAATTTACCCAGGTAAAGGCAACTTAAAAATGTCCAAAAAGGGTCAAAAACTGAACAGCTTATGATTTAACAAGGTGCCTGTCTCCCACCAGAGATGTGGAAACTGTTCCAGCATGGCCTTGCGACAGGAAATATGAGTTTATTTACATCTTAACTCCACTGAGTCAGGTGATAACAGTGTACACGACTTTGAATGAGTCTCATACTCTCTCTAGGTCTCAGTTTTCTCACCTATAAAATGAAGGAACTGGACTAAACCAATGTTTCCACACTGTGAGATATTTAGAACACTAACACTTCCTCATGGCTGCCTTAGGAGTTATTGCTGAGGAGGTTGGTTGCACAGAAACCACTCCCTCACCTCCACTTTCAATTAGCTCAGTTCTCCTTTTATCTATTTTCTATTTCGGAGTTCAATGTTCAACATGGAGGGGCAGTGATTTGACAGCAAAAGGTCCCTGCAAAGATTTGCTGTGACAGAACAAAGAGGATCATGCAAAACTGGACCACCCAGAATATCTGACTTGCGCCTAGACTGAAAGGAGAGCTTCTCCAGACACACTAGCCTACTTATAATCTTCGAAACAGCTCTACCAATCCCTTCTCCATTTAACTCCTTCCATTCTCCCTGCTGTTAATTCCTTCCCTGCTCCTCTGACCTGACTGTGTTGTCCTTCTCCAAAGCCCAAATAAGATTGCACATGTAATGTGAAGCCATACACGCCACACTATCCCCTCTCTTTCATGTCTAAGGACTTGAACTACTGATATTTTGCACATATCATTTGCTTCCAGGATGTCTTAGATTATAAAAGTCTTGTTTTCCTACCAAGAATATAAACCTCTTAAAGGGAATGGCTATTTTTGCATGCCAGTGGAGTCCAACACAGTGTTTGGTACATGGTAAGATTCAAGGAATTTTCGTGTTCGAGTGGTTGAATAATTTGATTGAATAATCAGACTTATCGGAGTAAAAGCAAAATCAAATCTCTAGTACCTCATGAGGTCCAAAGCCAAATTGAACTCTTTCAGCATTTAGATACCCAAATTATTTATCCACCCATCCACCATCTACCCATCCCCATCCACCCATCCACCCATCACCCACCATCCCATCCATCCATCCATATCATCCATCCAGAAAAACATTTATGGATCTTGGACTCACCGTCAACTTTCTTTTATCTTTTCTTCTTTATTGCCATATTTAATCAGTAATCAGATTTTGCCAACTTAAAACTCCTCCCCCATACATTTATATTTAGAGAATCCATTCCTTCTTCTCCATTCCAACTACCATTTCTCCAGTTGAGGCCTTCTCATCAGGCTAGAATTACTGTTTTAGCCTCATGACTTAATTTTCCTTTTCTAGTTTGGTCCCTCTCAAATCTATCTTTCATCCTGCCTCTAGATTGATTCTTTTAAAATACAAATATGACCATGTCTTTCCTTGGCTTAAGGTAGTTCATTTGTCCTCTATATAGATCAAACTCATTAGTAGGGTATGGAACGCCCTAGATGACCTGGCCCTTGTGTAATTCTCCAGCCTCCTTGTTTGACACTCTGACTCAAGTCCTACCTCTAGTAATATTAAACTGCTTTTCTTCCCAGTACCAACTTTTGGATACTGTTGGATGCCTTTTTAGTTTTTGTTATTCCATTGCCTCTGTCTGGCATGCCCAGGAATTCTCTGCCCTACTTCACTTGGGCAACTCCTCCTCATACTTTAAAAGGCAAATTTAGATGCTCTTTCTCCAAGACACCTTTTTTTAATTTCAAGGGTTGGTGAGCTAGGTGGCTTCTCAGCTACCATTATATCTTGAGCATAGATCCAACTCAATGTTCGTTAAAATAAAATAAATACAAATGCAAATCAAAGCATAAAGTATATAAGTATATGTAACATATGTAACTATATTTTTAATCTATCTAAGTAAATACAAACATAAACCATGGATAAATGCCTTATATTTCTACAATGCTTCACAGGTGACAGAGTGTATTCACATCTATTATTTCCTTTGAGTCTTATTTTGTGAGGAAGTTAAAGTAGGCATCATTTGTTTCACTTCCTGAACAATAAGAAATCTAATGACTTTCTGAAAATTATAAAGTAAATAAGTAGCAGATGGGAGTTCAAAGTTTAAAAGAGATGATCCAAGTCCAGTGCATAGCACAATGTGTGGCACACAGTGAGCACACGGGACTGGTAGATGCCATTTTCATTATTACTCAGATGTTGGTACTCCATCACCACCCCAGCCCCAACCCAACACTATACTCTGCCAGCAGCAAAATGGCTTGTTTCAGACAAGAACAACCATTCTAGTCCTCCGCAGAACAGATTTGTGTCCCAGAACTGACTCAAAATCAAACCGGCTGTTAGGAGAAGGAGTGGGAGATAATTGTTTTGGGCCACATACTCCTTTCTTAATGTCCCTAGGAGGCATCTGATCTCTCTCATGACTATTCTACTCTGTTAATCATTGGGCTGGTATTCTAGAACTGGCTTTTCTTCCCCCTACTTTTTCATTTTTTTTTTTTAATTACTGGCTTTGGATCATGCCTGGAAATGAGGAATTTAGAGGGTGTGTTTGTAGCATATGGCTTTGCACTAGGTGTGTGCGTGTTCCTGAAAAGTAATGTGAATCAAATTCTGGTAAATCAAATCTTATTTTAAATGCCTGAAAGAAGCTCCGTGTTTAAAGGACTCCCTTGGGAAGTTATTTTATGAAGTGAAAATTCACTTCCTCCTCCCCAATCTGTCAGTATATTTGGACTTTCAGATGAATTTCTTAATTGGTACCTTCTAAATATACATGCTCAAAAATAAATATTTATGGATTGCTTACCATGTACCAAACATTGTTGGTGCCAAGGATATAGCACCTCAAGGAGCTTATATTCTCCTAAGTAAGAGACAGTAAACTATAATTACACAAGTAACCAATCACTTATAAATGTTGTACGTGGTACAAAGGAAAGCACCAAGCCTTCAGGCAGTTTGTACAGAGAGACTCTAACCTTCTGAGGAGTCAAGTAGCTGTGGTGCAAAGGGAGAGATGCTAGAGTGGAGAGTGGTGAGAATTGAGGCTAGAAATGTAAGAGTCAGATCTTGGCTTGGGATACACTTCTAATAAAATGATGTCCAGACTTTTTAAGTCAAACCTTTTCCCATAGGAAGAAGCAGTTTTTGACTCTTAGCTATGTCTCCAGCTCTTCCCTCCTGCATTTACCATGCCTGACTAATGCAATTCTGGGAAAAGGTCCAATGCAAATCTTACCCTCCCAGATAGTTCTATTACCTAAGTTTTTAGCTAAGACTAGCACTCTCTGAAAGTAGCCCAATGGTTGTTATTAATCTCCTCCAATATTTAGATTGAAATCCATTGTCTGGAATCCATGCTTTAAAAAAAAAAAAAAAAAAAATCCTGGTCTAAGTTATTAATCTTATTTCTTGAAAGTCTGTCTCTTTTGAAAATTCCTGGCTCCTACAGTGTATTTGGGTCCAGGGGTCATATTTTCATGAACTAAATACCAGGACTTGTGATCCGGTCAGAGATTTTTTTTAAAACTTATGTTTATTAATTTTTATTCAGTAAGAGGAGAGGAAAATTAGCCTTTGTTGAAAGACCACTGTGGCAGATGCTTTCTGTGGCTTATCCAGCCATCTACTTTGCCCATCCCATTTCCTTCTACTTGACTGATAGAACCCTACTATGTTTGAGATCCCTTTATCTTACGCAGATCAGATCTTTCCCTGCTCCAGACCAGGTGATGAATAATGGTAATTTTATTACCATTGGCCACGGATTAGGCTAAAGGACAGGCTGTGACTCAGTTTTGGCGAATAATCTATAAAAGGTACTCTGCTAGGGGAGGATTCTATTTCTGAATACAAAGCTCAAGTCTCATGAAGAAAAGATTTTTTAGTTCTTTTTTCTTCTTCTTCTTCTTCCTTCTTAAAACTGAAGTCAGAGGTTGTGGATATCATCTGTGATGATGAGGTAATAACTTTAGGATAAAAGGAAATATTCCAAGTCTGGCAGAAAAAATCGAAAGTTCATGTCATCATTACCAAGCAGTTTATCCAATATCAGTAATTATCTCTCTGGCATTTTGTTATCAGAAAAAAAATAGAACCCTATTTTTTTAAGTAACATATGTCTGTTAGGTTTCTGTTACTTACTGCTGAAAACATTCTTAAACATACTTTTACTAACTGCCAGGTATTTTATACATTATTAGATCCTTTCAACATTTAATCTTCACAATGACCATTTGACATTAACATTATTATCTTCATTTTATAAATGAGAATGGAGTCTCGGGGAAACTGCCCAAGTTCACACAACTAGAGGATAATGGAGACATTTTGGGCCCAATTCTGTATGAATTCAAAATTCAAGCCCTTACCAGTACAAACTCAAACTATTTTTAATTGTATAGTTAAAATCACATTCATCAAGAATCATTTAATTATATGGAAGCAGAATTACACTAAAAAAAAATGGTTTTATTAACATGATTGGAGGAACCTCTTTAATAAAAAGAAGCCACAAAATGGTCTCTCGGTGTCCTGGACTTGGGTCAGGTGGGCCTACATGACCACCTGGGGATGAAAATGACTCCAACTTGTTCAATATATTTAATGCTTACTACTCTCCAGTCCCTGTGCTGAGTATTTTAGATATAACATAACACGCAGCTCTTAACAACAACCCTCTGAGTGGTAAAATAAGTATGTGCATTTTTCGCTGATGAGAAAAGGAGGCCTTAGTGATCCTAAAATAACTTGCCTAAGGTCACACAGATAGCTCTTGGAGGTATTTAAATTTAAGCTCGAATTTAGAGTGCATAATCTCTCATCCTCTGTGCACCAAAGCTTCCATACACACGACAGCCCTCCTTTCCAGGAGCCTTAGTCAAGCAATCCCAGATACACAGCTACTTCCTCAGAATGCATCTTGGCGTTCTTCAGTGTTAATGGTAGCTGAGAACATGATAAGCTGTATAGGCATTAAATTATATAATGAAAAAATACAGACTCTGAAACAACAAAGATCTGGGTTTGTGCCCTGACATCGTCACTTTTTAGCTGTGTGACAACGAGGTAGTTATTTATGCTGAGCCTCGGTTCCTCCATTTATATATGAGAGATTATAATGCTACAATGCAAAATTGTTTTGAGGATATAAAAAGATAATGTGATTAGTCTCTCTTCCCATATTCTCTGCAAACGCTGTAGCAACTGCATTATTTCAGTGGCAACAAAATGCTGAAACCCATTCTTAAATACTTAAGAATCAAGTGACATTTACAGGCCTAGACATGGTTTACATTTTTCCCTGAGGGTGGTTCTGTAAATTATATTCTTTTTAGTTTTTGCTGCCTGTTCCCTCAGAGGATCATTAGAGAATATTTATTTTGAAAATATTATGTGTGGGAAGTTGAGATTCATAGAGGCAAATAAAAATAGTAGTGGCGATTGAGTGGTAGGTGACGAGATTAGGCTGCCCCTACAGGTTGTACCTAGCTGCCCACATAGTAGACTGGCCCTGGATGAATACATCAGATAAGGCCACATATAGATACCTGAGTGGCCTAAAGCTATAGTTTTTAAATACTTAACAATGAGTTGACTGCATAACAATGACTTCATAACTTGTTAAAAAGTTAGAGAATTTTTTAGCAAGCGGAACTGGGAATTTTGATTTTGTAGTTTCCAATCTAGACTTTTTATTTTTAACAAGTATTTAATATGATCTGTTATCCATATATATTTTGGAAACACTGGATTAAATCATAACATGGTTTTTATTTTGCCTCCATTTCATCCTTGCTTTGATAGATGCATTAATATATAAATATCTTTGTATATAATTGTCTCATCTTTCCCCCAAACACTTTCTCCAGAAACACACTAGAAAGGGTTTTATAAGGAGAGCAAATAGCATTACATGAATGAAAACATTTATAAAATATCAAGAGATCAATAAGACAAATACCAAATGAGCCAGAGAATTTACTAATTACCCTATGTTCCCAATAAAATGACCCCTGGAAATAGTATCCAGCTAAAAGGGCTACATATTTCTTGCTTTCCCAAGGGTCTCGAGAGTAATTGTGTATAACCTTTCACTAGCAGACAGCTGTGTTTATCTCTCACTTGGGTACTCTCCATGAAAACATTATTTCAGAATCACTGCTACAGAAAGAAAATTTCACCTTGGAAACCAGAAGGAGCATGAGCTATGATTGGAAGTACAAAGAACCCCCATTTCAGCAAAACCCATTAAGACCCTCAAATCTTTGACCTCTTCCTTTTATTCTAGCTTAATTTTGGCCAAATTCCATTTAGTTGTAGAACTTTTTATGGAAATGAATTATCATAAGGAATCCCAATAGGTGCAACATAAAATAAAAGCCAAGTGCTCTATTTGAAGCAATCATGGCAGGCACAAAATCTATCTCTTCCCCTCAAGAAATCTTCATAGATATGCTGCTTTAAGAATTATTCCCATCATTTTGCAGTACGAAAACAACTGTGGTGGGCCTATCACCCCAGCCTGTCTTTATTTCCCTCCTATCCAAGCAAGACCACATGTCCAAAAACACTGTCACCAGCATCTATAATTTTTCTACTCCCAGGTCAGTCTTAAGAGAAGATCTATCCATAACTTATTGTTTTTCCACTTCCCTTCACATCCTCCTAAACTTCAGTAGCAACATTGCAGAAGCAGTAATTTATCCCATTAAAAGTGTATAATTTCCCACCTCACTGGGCTCTTAAAACAACCTGAGAACCTTCTTTATGAGCTTTAATTAACAGCCTCTCCCTGTCTCTTTAATGATGAATCCAATTTTTGCCACATTTCCAAGACCCTGCATCAACCAGTCCCTGAATCAATGGCTCTCAAAATGTGGTTCCCAGACCAGCAGCATCTGCACCACATGTGAAAAAGCAAATTCTCATGCTCTACCCCAGGCCTACTGAGTCAGGAGCTCTGGGGAGGGATCCAGCACTCCTTGTGATTCTGGTGCACACTCAAGTTTGGGAACCACTGCTCTGAATCTCTCTTAACGCATGTCTATCATATATTACTGAGAAAGCAGATGCTCCTTCAGTACTATGAGCAGACCTTATCACCACAGATTCTAATTTGTCATTTCCATGTTACTCTTTCTTCCTGGATGGCTAGATCTTTGAGGATAGGGACAGTATGTTATTCATCTTCATCTTCAGACTCTCAGGTCCTACTACAGTGTTCAGCACATATTAGTTGCATAATAGATATGTTTGAATAAGTTAACTAAGGTTGTGGCCATTAAGAATCACTTTCCATTCAAGTCTCAGTTTTCTATGGAGGACATGGAGGCAAATCAATAATCGACTTTTTACTTTATAGGATTGTAGCAACAATCAAGGCTGGTGAGATAATGGATATTTTAAAATTCCTAATAAGCTAAAAGTGCTATATAAATAAAGATATTATTCTTCCTGACCATACCCTGTGAAAACAAAACAAAACAAAACAAAACATAAAAGCCACCATCCCTTAAAAACTGAAAGGGCAACTGGATAAAATCTGAAGTCACATAGGTCAGACATCTTCCCTTTTTGTTTTTGAAATCCTATTTTCTCTCCACCAATTCAGGAAAGTATGTGGACTCTAATTTCTGGTAGTTTCATTTTCCGAAAAATGCTCTGGGTTTTGCAGCTCAAATCAAGTCCATAATGTTGCAATTATCTCTGAGTGAGCTTGGAGTTCAATATTTTGTCTTCAACGTGAACTACCATAAAAACGTTTGATAAAAAGAGAATTGTGAACTAGTCTCCCTTTGAAGCATTAAGAAAACACACCATACAGCTTTAAGTCACAATTTGGGGATGGGTGTAAGGAGCAGAGATAAGAAAGGAAGAGAAACTCTAAAATTTACTACTAGATTGTTCAGGGACAGAGGACTCCCATAACATGACCTCTGCTGCCTTCAGAGCAGCAAAATCAAAGCCATTGCCAGGGCAGCTCTTCACACAGCTTCTCTCTCTAAATAGTTCTGCTCTTGGTAGCACCTTTGGTGAAATAAGAGAATCTGCCACATTCTCTAATTCAATTCAATTCTCTAAGTATTGATTGAGCTTGTAAGATGTGTGCAGCCGAGGGTGACCTGACTTGAAGCTAGAGAAAGTGACTGCCTACACGCTATGCTTCAAGTAGAAAAAGGAAGGTTCTTGGGTCCTAAATATCTACCTCTTCATTCCTCTTTTCCTCCATACCACCTGAGGCTCTGCTCCGTTTTCTGGGCTATTTCATAGCAGCACTCTCCAAGATATATTTGATAAACACTCATCCCAGAGAAGCTCCAGAAATATCCAGTTTGTGGTCCAGTTAGGGAAATAATACACCCTATAACTCTTCTTGGAAGTTCTTAATGTTTATTCATGGTAAGACTCTAAGTAATTGTATCTGCTTACCTTTAATATAGTTTCTCAGTCTTATTTGAGGCATAGAACTAACTCTTCCTCTCCAGTTAAAATTTTTCCTTCCACTTATTTTTTGGTAATGCCTATTGGCACACACTTGAAAATAGTTGGGCAGAAGAAAGTCCATTTCTACGCCCAGCAGATCTGAATCTGACTCTTAGTTCAGCCATTTCCTAACTTGGAACATTGGGCAAGTTATTTAACTTCTAAACCATAATATTCTCATCTATAAATGTAGATAGTAATGTCAAGTCCACAGAGCTCATTCCCTTTTCTTACTGGCAGCAGTTTCACCCATTAAAGATACATTTGAACTAAAAAACATTCATTTAAAAAATTAAGAATAAAAGGATTCCCTTATCGGAATGACCCTGGCCCCTTCCCCAAAACATAAACATTTCTCTTTATTTCAAAATGTCAAAGACCATTATAAATGGCACTTTCATGTTGCCTTGGTATCCCAAGCTCAGAGTTATTTCTTCCCTTTCTGAATTCTCCTGTTACACCACAAATTGGATACTTAATCCTTTCTGCCTAATTTTGTAGTGCTCACAACAAATACTGCAGTGCCTAGACTAGTTTATGAAGCTATTAAGGCAGAAACTGAGTCTTATCGATGATAGTGCTTAGAAAAAATAAACATTCAGTAAATGATTATGGAATGATTTCAGGCTTGAGTTATCTTAAATAGATAGCCTCTCCTCCATATACTTGACAAAAAAGGTATTGTATTACCTTTTTGTAATACAATAAAGAGGTGGAAACTTCTTTGGAGGAAAGAAGAAACACATTGGAATATGTGACAGTTGGGATCAGGCTAAGTAAATAACTACCAAGGATACATAGTTTGAAGAAGTAGACAATGTAACCGCCTGAGATGCATGAGTGACAGTATCTGGGAGTGAAGGAGTATAGCAAGTAGTGCATTAGGGTGATAGAATGCAGTTAGCTATTGAAAGTCTTGCCCAGAGGGGCACCCATATCCAATGCTTTTGGGGTTAGTATAAAACGAGCACAAGGCATTTAGCCTTTAAAGAGCTTACCCCTAGTCAAGAGACAGGTTAATAGACACAATAATCAGAGAAGTGGTAAATATGTGAGACACACATAAGCATATACCCTGGGATCAGATCACTTGGGTTCTCGTCCTAGATCTGCTATAACCTACCTGTGTGGCCCTGGGCAGGTCATGTAACTTCCCCAAGTCTCCATTTTCTCATTTGTAAATTCAGCAATAATAGTACCTACCTCATATGTTTATAAGTAATAAATGAAATGATTCATGCTTGCAAAAGTACCTTCCATACTATAAGTATTCATTAAATATTAGGTATTATCACATTTGTATTTTATTGCAATTGTGTATTTAATAGTGTAACACGTATGTCTCGCTTTACAGCACATATAATTGTGGGAAAATTACAGCAATACTCCAAATCACAATGGTCTAGGACCTCACTCTCTTGACTAATAGGAAGACTTGCCATTTCCATAATCTCTCTTCCTAATTACCCTGACCTGGAATCTCTAGGCATGGGCATGGGAAGAAATATGATTCTCCACAAACAATCAGGGTTTCTCTAGTGGTTTAGTGGCCCTTCTGCTCTAATGGCTGCTGCTTCCATGGTCTCTCTCAGTAGCTCACTCCTAATAAATTGCTACTACTGGTCCCACTTCAGGACTTGACTGAACTGCTGGCCTCTGGTGCTCTTCTCCTGTGCTAGAAAGCAGCAAATCTCCTCTGTTTCTGGAGACCATGTCCTTCAGGTAACTAGTGATATGGTGCTCATCACATGCTACTGCCTTCTCTTTCACAGAACATCTGGACACTGGAGAGGAGAGTTTCAGAAGACCAGCAGCCTCACACAGAGGCTTCCAGGCCTTGTTGTTCAGAGGCTTTAGCAGGGAGAGGTTGTGAGGGAACAGGGAGCCCTGTTTAACAGGTATTTTTCCTCATGTGATTCTTCCTCACCATTATCTCTCCTTCTATATGCCTGAGCCCCAGTGTTGGCCAGATTCATGTTCTGCCTCT
The DNA here is from genome assembly GCF_902729225.1 of Pteropus medius. Lineage (NCBI taxonomy): Eukaryota > Metazoa > Chordata > Mammalia > Chiroptera > Pteropodidae > Pteropus > Pteropus medius. The sequence continues at coordinate 4,062,267 of NW_024350319.1, read as the reverse complement.
CAGGTCAGTAGTGTCCTATGTAAACCAAAGAATGGGCAGGCATCTTTCTCAACGTCCAAAACATCCCCTGAAAATCAGAGAGCTTGTCTGCCCAGAGCACACTGATAACTCTTGTGGATGTAATGGTCTACCTACAGGCTTCCAATGAGAGTTCAACCTCATCCACCTGCAGACAGACACTTGTGTGAGCCCTTCAATAGAAGGCTGAGTTCTACGAGGGTAGAGATCATGTCTCTCGAGTTGATGGCTTAATATCTAGCACTTGCCAAATATCTAGCATTTGCCATAATGCCCGGCATTCTGTAAGTAAATACACAATAAATATATGTAAAGAAAGGATGCAAACAGGAAAGGAACAGATAGATTGAAGGAGGAAAGGAAATCTGTTTGGATCAGGTTTACCAAGAAAGTCCCTTTGGGAGAGGCAGTGCTTTAGTTAGATCTAAAAGAATGATTATTTTTTTAATATAAAGGGCTATTTTGGTGCTTCATCTACAACTCTGTATATCCAAAGAATAGAAAGAAATTATGCCCTTGAGTTGAACAAAATTTTCAGTGAAATTTGTGCTTGCATGCAATTTCGCTTCAGAGTTATCTCGCTTGTGGCTTATAGCATATTAAGCTGCATAAAGCTATTTATATCAACAATGCCTCTACTGCCTCAGATAAGTGTGGATGCAACACAGAGCAAAAATTAATTAAGAACAAGTTTCAGTTCAAAAAATGTAAACTTCGTTTGAGGATGCATTCATCATTCACTCAAAAAATATTTATTGAACATTAGTATATTACAGATACTGTCTTAGACACTGAAATACATGAATAAAAAGACATAAAGCTTCCTTCAAGAAGCTTCCAGTATGAAACTGAAATATTAAAAAAATATATTACCTAATGTGGTCATGAACTAGTGAGGTAGAAACATGGGGAAACAAAAACCTAAAGTATGATAAAGACGGTCAAGGAAGACTTTGTAGAAGTATTCCTCCAGCTAAGGCTAAAGAAAGGGTTGTAACAATAGCACCTCCAACAATAACAGATACATTTATGGATCATTTACCAGGTACTATATTAAGAACTTGATAATAATTATATAGTTGTAACCTAATGCTAAGCAATTGAAGAAAATGTAATTGGTCACATTTTATAGATGATAAAAGTGAAGCATTAGGAAAATAAAATAACTTTCCCAAGACATCACACTGATTAAGCTACAAAACCAGGACTTAAACCCAGATCCAACTGACTCTGAAACTCCATTTCTGTAACCGCCAAGGATTTAATCCTTGGTGACTGGAAGAACAAATAAAGTCAGAGATGAGAAACCATGTGCGATCATACAAAAGAATTCTACAGTACAGGGGTTCAGAGATAACATATGCTATCCCTTCATTTACTTCCTCCAGTGCCCTTTTGACACTTTCAACCCACAGACATCAAAATAGACCCCATTGGGCCAGTCATTATTACATTCCCTGGTTAGTCAGGCATAATACCTAGAGTTGAAAGGAACCATAGCATCAGATAATCCAGTGGTTTATAAAGTTTACTTTGAATTTTTAGCCACATAATACTTATTTTAAATAAATTCTTGCAAAGTTTGTAATCTCTTTGCACAAGACTGAAAGATGATAGTATTGTATCATGTTCTTTGATGACTTCTACTGTCAAACTCTAAAAGCAATATCTCACCAAAAATTTAAATGATTTTTCTCTCCATGGTGACTCTTTAACTCTTCTGTACATTAGAGATGTGGCTACAGAATGTGATGATGTGATTTCATCCTGTTGTGAAGCCCAATTTCTTCACTCTAGCTTTAGCTAGAACTATTTAGTTGATGTGTATACAACTTGCTCTTCTCTGTTCCTTGGGTTATTAAGAATTATTTGAAAACCACTGATTTGGTCTAACCTATTTACTTTCTAGATGAAGGACAATGCCCTAAGAGAGGACAAAACTTGCTAGAGGTTACTGACTGAATATCAGTAGAATTAAAATCCAAGCTCAGAGTTTTTAACCCTATTCCCTACTTTTCCAAGAACATTACATTACTTTAATAAATAACTTGCAACCAGAGAATGAGTACAGAACTTACAGCTCTGCATTATCAACATGTAGGTCAAAGGGCAGAGCCAGATGAGGACAGATGTTAGAAAGAGGGAAAACAAAAAGAAGTTGTCAAAGAATTCTGGAATGAAAGCTGTGGAAATGTAACACTCTATGAAGTCAAAAACAAAGCAAGTAAACACATCTGGATGGACAAGATTTTGAGAAAGAGCTAATAAAAGTGCTTGCTGTGGAAAACAACAGCAACTCCTTTGGCTAGTCAGAGGAGAATCTGAGTGGGTTGGTATTTTTGAAATGCATTATACATGCAAATCTGATTAAGGAGAAAACAAAAGGTGAAATTCTGCATGGCACAGATTTATGTTCTGCTTAATTCTAAGGTTTTCTTTTTTTTCACATATCATTTTAAAAGACATAAAAAGTGTTTCTAAAGAAATTATAAACATAGTTGACAGAATCATGTTGGTTTTTATATTCTGAGGACAGTGAAAGGGAAAAAAAAAACACTGTTCTGCTGATAAAAGTTTCAGTAAAGGGCAAAATCACTCCCCATATCCAGACAGTACATTACCATTCCATCAAAATAAAGAAATCACTACTGAGCATGCTCCCATAGAAAGTTCATTTAGGTGTCTGAAGAGATCTGACCTTACATTTAGTAATAAAAGTTGTCAGACAGTATGATAGTGCACTAACCACATTAACTGATATATTCATTCATTCATTCATTCATTCATTCATTCAAAAGATTATTGAGGGAATAGAATGGTAGAGTAAAGGGCTCTAAACAATAAATAAGACATGGCTGGATTACCCAGTAAGCTCACAACTTAAGTAGAAGGAAAAAAATATATATGTGTGTGTGTGTGTGTGTGTGTGTGTGTGTGTAAATCAGTACAATATAAACAAAACAAGAATGAGGAAAATGAATATTATGGAAAATTAATACTAAAAGAATTGAGAGGAAGAAATATATACAGCTGAAATGATCCAGGAAAACATTATATAGTGGTTGAAATTTGAGATTAGACTTAAAGGTTAAGTGAGATATGCAGGTGGGCAGACTGGGTAAGTAAGCAAAAGTGAGAGAGGAGGGGGAAATTCCAAGTATTGACTAGAAAGAGAGGTTTATTCTGGAAATTGTGAGAGGTAAGACTAGAAATGTACGTTAGTTGAGATTGTAGAGGATGGAGCTTCCAATGTTTTTCATGTCATGACATATATAGAAAATGATAATTTTTTTTTAAGCTCCACAGGGGTGAATGGACTATGCTGCTCATGGCTAGAGGCTTGGTGTCTCTTTAAGGGATAAGGTGGTTGACTGGCTCTCATACTTGTAATCCATTCACAGCATACTAGTGTGTCACTGCACACATACTGAGAAGCAGAGAAACTTAAATGCCATTTAAATGATAATAAGTTATCCTATAGAGATTCTTTTTGCTTACCCAAACTTATTTCCCAAACATGTTATAAGAAATTGTCTCAAGATGTGGGTAGAAACTATACCGGGTAGTCAACTACCTCTTCTATACCGGGTAGTCAGCTATCTCTTCTGCTATAGCAGAAGACCAAAGTATTATTCTGTAGACATTGGCTCAGAAAGGTTCCAGACTTGGGAATAGCAGGCACAGCTGAGACTGAAGATAAGAAGCCATACTGACATGAATGGTAGAATCAGAAGAGTCTCCTTCATTCACTCAGCACTCTGAATGTGGGCAGATGGAGATTACAGGGATTCTAGCCAAAGAGAAAAAATCCACAGGTATTGATTTTGGAGAAACATATCATCTCACAGTGAAATGCTCCAGAATACAAGTGACTATCCACTACCATCCACAGCTTTTATTTCTTCTTTTAGTGCCTCACTGTGAAATATGACTAGATAACCAAATACTACCAAACATTTTAGAAATACCACTAACATGAAAGATAAAGACCTACACAAGCAAACAACTTAGAGGTAATAGAGATGATTCAGAAAACAAAAGACAACTTCAACAATGAAGTCAATGATTGGTCTTAAGACATGAAAACAAACAGATAAACAAAAAATGCTGTAAAAAAAAAGATAATAAAGAACACTTGTTAATTAAAAGTATGATAGAAATACAATATTTTCTGGATGGATTGGCAGGTGAAGTGGAGAAAAAAGATCAAAAGTCTTGGAAAATAACAGAGGAAAAAAATAAGAGAATTGATTTAGAAAATCAATTCAGGAATGTGGTTAATAGGAGATCCAGGAAAAAAAAAAACTGGCAAAAAAAATAAATAAATAAAAGATGAAATTACCATTAAAAATCACAAGCAGTTTCCCAGAACTGATGGATACCTGTTTTCAAATTGGCAAGGGCCATCCAAAAGACTTGCATCAATGCACATCAACTGTATCCTTTAAAATATCTGTCATAAAGCAAAGATTCTAGAAACTTATATAGAGACAGAAATGAGGGACAAAAACAGGGGTTCAAAAATTATAACACCTCAGATTTCTAAGTAGCAGCATTATGGATTCGAAGACAATGTAGCTTTCAAAATTCCAAATTAAAAAAAAAAAATAAATCCAGTCTACATTCTATACAGAACAAATAGCAATCGAGGACGAGGAGAAAAAGAAAGCACTTGCACACAGACAAAAAGTGTACCCCTTCTCAGTGAGGTATCTAAAGATAATGCATTAGTTAATTTTCTATTGCATAACAATATTACTGCAAACAGTGGCTTTAAACGACACACATTTATTATCTCACAATTTGTGAGTCAGAAGTCCAGGCACAGCTTAGCTGGGTCCTCTGTATGGCTGGAATCAGGTCTTAGCCAAGATTAGTCTCTCCTCTAGAGGCTTTGACTAGGGATGGATCTACTTCCAAGCTCTTATTTTTGTTGGCAGCATTCAATTCCTTGAAGGATGCAAAACTGACAGCATTAGTTTCTTGCTGACTTTTGGCCAGTGGCTGCCCTCAGTTTATTAACACAGGTCTCTCTTCACAGGACAGCTCACAACACACAGCACTTTTCTTTAAAGCTAGCAAGGAGAAAGCCTCCTAGCAAGACAGGCATTACGATCTTCTGCAATATAATCACAAAAGTGACATCTTATTCTTTGTACTGGATTCTATTGGATAAAGAAAGAGGATTACAGAAGGCATGGATCTCAAGAGGTGGAGACCATTGAACCATCTTAGAGTCTGTTGGCTACCATCCATCTCCTGGCCCTCAGTGATTCATGTCTCTTTCACACGCAAAATACATTCACAACCTCCCAAAGTCTCATCTCATTAAAACATCTATTCAAAGTCCAGAATCTCATCATCTATATTAAGTCCAGGTCTCGATGATGTTCCTCAGGTACAGTTCCTCTTGATGCACAATCTGTAAAACTGAAGAGACAAGTTATCTGTCCCACATACAACCAATCCAGAAGGGTGGGACAAGTATAAGATATCAATGATGAACACTTCTATTCAAAAAAAAGGAAAATGAAAGGTATAGAGGAATCACTGGTCCATGATAATTCTAAAATCCAGCTGGGCAAACGTTGAGAGTTCCTTGATTAGCTTTCAAGATCCAGGAATAATTTTCCATGGCTCTGGGCTCCACCCTCTGGGCTCTTGGTTTCACCGTCTGAGTGATGAAAAGTAATATGTGTTTGCTGCTGAGTAGTCATATCAGCCTGCTTCCTGCCAGTAAAACTTTGGGGACTGTCGGCCTCCTTTCATCTTGCACTCTCACTATATCTTTCAGTCTAAGCTGGCAGTGCTTTTGCTGAAATAACTCTCTCTGAAACTTTGTGGCTCATTCGATTAGACAGAAGCAATACGTTTTTTTTTTTTTTTTTTTTTTTTGAGATGAATTCTTCTCTACCTTGGGCTCCTGCTAAAATAGCCGAGGGACAACATCCTTCTTCTTGGAGGCTCAATGGTTTAATTGACAAATTCCAGAAAATTTACTCTTAATCTCTTTAATTGGTTCCCTGTGTGACTAAATATTACTCTGGTCCTCCAATCTTTTTAACAAAAGATAATACAGTCATACCCTTGACTTTTTCTCTAGACCAAGGGTCCCCAACCCTTGAGCTGCGGACCAGTACTGGTCCATGGCCTGTTACAAACCAGGCCACACAGCACGGGGGAGCGGCTAGCCAGCGAACGAAGCTTCATCTGTATTTGCAGCCACCCCCAGTGTTAGCATCACTGCCTCAGCTCCACCTCAGATCAGGAGTTATATTCTCTTCGGAATATCGGTCTCTGGTGCTAAAAAGGTTGGGGGCTGCTGCTCTAGAATGCAGACTTTTCTAACAGTATTCAGAAGCCACCTCCTAATTTTATTGTCTTTTGCCATCTGGAGAAGCTGAAAATTTTCAAAATTATCAATTTCTGGTTCCTCTTTGTTTAATAGTTCTCTCAATATATGTCACTCCTTTCACATTTTACCATAAGCAGCAAGAAGAAACTAGGCCAAACCTTCACACTTTGCTTAGAAATCTCCTTAGCTAAATAGGTTTATCACTTACATGTTCTGCTCTTCACAAAACTGCAGGTAACAATTTCACTAAGCTTTCTGCCATTACAAAATAGTGATGCCACTTTATTCAGTTTCCAATATATTACTTGTTACCTTTGAATTTTCACTGGCAGTATCCTTAAAGTCTAGATTTCTATTAGCTATCTGTCAAAGTGACTTAAGCTTTCCATATCACCCTCCTCAAAATTCTAGCAGGCATCATCCACTGCCTCATTCTAAAGTTGTTCCCACATTTTTAAGTATGTTATAACAACACTTCATTTCCATGTACTGAAACATGTTCATTTTCTGTTTCTGTGTAATAATATTACATATGTGGTGGTTTAAACCTACACCCATTTATTTCACATGTTCTTAGGTCAGGAATCTGGGGGTGTGACATAGCTGTGTCCTCTGCAGGGCTCACAATCAAGGTAATAGCCAGAACTGGGTTTTCACCTGAAGGTCTGGCTAGGGAAAAATTTTCTTCCGAGCTCATGTGTTTGTTGGCAGCATTCAGTTCCTTGCAAGAAGCCAGACCTCAGTTTCCTCCTGACTATCAGCCAGAGGCTGCTTTCAATTCCTTTCCATGTGGTCCTCTCCATAGTATGTATAACTCAATATGGCAGCTAGTTTTCTTAAGCCAGTAAGAGAAAGAGCCTTCTAGCAAGATCAGAATCACGACCTATGCAATGTAACCATGGAACCTACAACCCATTATCCTTGCATATTCTATTGCCTAGAAGCAAGTCACTACATTCCACAACACACAGAGGCATGGATACCAGGATATGGGGATTAGAATCTCCTGCCACAGATAAGTTTTACCCAAATGAATAGAGTAAACCAAAAAAAGAAAGAAAGGAAAAAAAGGAAAGAAAGAGAAAGAAAGGGAAGGGAAGGGAAGAGAAGGGTAGGGAAGAGAAGGGAAGGGAAGAAAAAAGAAAAAAAGAAAGAAAAGAAAAGAAAAGAAAAGAAAAAAGAAAGAAAAGAAAAGAAAAAAGAAAAGGAAAAATACAGAACCTGGAAACAGGAGATTAGTTAGGGGAATTTTAGAAAGAAAGTGAAAGGAAATCTTAGGGTGACAGCTGTGCAGCAAACCCAGAGAGAAAATGGTCCAGATTGAAAGATAAGAGAGGGCTCCTGGGAAGATAATTCCATGAAGAAAAAAAAAGGACAGTAGATTACTCAACCATTTTGACAGTATTAGGAGGAGTTTCATAACTGTACTGGAGAGTCTGCAGATGAATTAGTGATATATAAACAGAAAAGTAAGTAAACAAAAATATAAGACAATTGATAACTCCAAGAAAAATTAAAAGTTAAAGAAAGAAAACACAACCATAGTACACTCCATAGCTGAGCTATGAACAGAGTCAACAGTAAACATGACATAAATACAAAAATTTTATCCAACCTAAATGGTGACATAGATATACTCTGAGAATATGTAGAAAATTTGCATGGGTGCACAGCAAGGGGAAGAGAGTGAAAATGGTAAGCCTCATCTTCCATAAGTTTGAAATGCAAAGATAATGTCAAAAACTGAAAATAATAATAATAATAATAATAATAATAATAATACACAGATTATTTTAAGAATACGGTATTATTAAATACCAGAAGAAACAGCTAAAGTCACTTAAAGGAGTTGCCCCTATGGATTGAGAATCAGGTGAAAGGCAAATTAGGGAAAGAAACTTCTGATTTTTTATTATAAGCCTTAGAGAATTTAACTGCTATTTCCCATGCAACTTAGATAAAAATTAAAAACTTTGCAAACCAGAAAAATGAAAAAAAAAATTATAATACAGCTCTGCAGAAAAATGTTAAACAGCCTTTCCAGAATGTAACTGAATGTAACCCCTTCCTTCTTCTCAAATCCTACAGCATTACTGGTGTTACCAGTAATGGGTCATGAATGAAGTCTCCTAGGACCTCAGCATAACTAGCCAATGAGAATCAGAAGACTCTAGGTTTAGATATAGATTCAGCCACTACAGATTATTGGATGGGTTGGAGAAAACAAGCTGTAAAGGCTGGGCCTTCGTATATGGCAAGAGAGAGTTGGGGGAACTTAATTTCATGAGATGATATTGTGGAGAGAACTTCTAGACTATTTGCGAAAGGGGTCAGCTAGTCACAGGGTAACCTAGAGGGGAATGCAAATCCTGAAGGTAAGGAGTAGAAAGTTCCCATGCAATGACATGATATTTCAGGAAGTATTCTAGTTCATGTGAAGTTCTGGGCAAAGAATCCAATTTAAAATTAGACTCCTCTGACATGACCCAGAAGAGAGGAAGTACAAATAGGATTCTTTAATTCAAGAGATTATTCATAGGCCTTATCTGTAACCCATCAGATAGTGGGCCAATTAAAATGAACCGTCGATCCAAACCCAATCATATTGTGACACTGATAACCTCTCATTATATTTTCTCTGTCCCTGCCTCAATAAACTCAGTAATCTGGGTAGTCTGTGGGCCCTGTCTTACTGATTGAGCTCATCATTCAATATAATTCTAGAGTTCTGGAGAAGTTATAGGTGGAAAGAAAAAAAAATAACAATTAGATTTTCATCATCTTCAATTAAGTACTTGGTAAAAGCAACTGTCAGCAAATATAACAAAATGAGGGTAAAATATTTAAACATCACAACTTTGGCATCTACACTCGGAGTAAAGAGAATCTCTGAAAATATGACATAGGGGAAAATAGCAACTTATTTCTATTTGGATGGGGAATCTTTACTGAGGTGGTAATCAGCTTGAAAAGAGGTATTTTTCAACAGAAATGTCAGGAGCATTTATAAAGCAGCCCCTTTAGGAGTAAAGATATACACCGGAAGGGATAAATCCTAATGGCAACTGCAGATAAAATTCCAAAGCCCAGTGTGGGCAGATCATGTAAGTAGAATTCACAAAAGAATGTAGTTTGAAAGGTGAATTTCTCCTTTGCTGTGTGTTACCCTGTTGAAAAACTCAAGACATGTGTAAAAAGGAATTGAGGAGACCATAGAGTAACCTTGTCTTTTGAGATCCATTTCTCACAATATATCTAGCTTTCTCAACCCATAACCATCACTACTCGTCAATTAGAGAAATCAAGCAAGGCCTTAATCTCTGACATACCAATTGAGTGTGAACTGAGAGAGATTATAATTGCCTCAAACAAAGTCAGATCAAACCTACCCAACCAAGCAACAGGGTCTGCAGTTCTAATTAAAGGCCATTTGGAGAGAAGAGTTATGGCTGTCTGAGGAGCATGGGAGCGTGCAGTGACGGGTCCATGGTCTACAGGGATCAACAGAGATTAGACCTTCAGAGGACTGCTTGGGTTCCTGTTTTTGACCCAAATCCCATTGGCAGGCTGTGCACCGCAATAACCTGCTGCCTTTAATAATGCTATTTCTTCTGCTGCTTTCAACTCACCGGGTACAGTGTCATCACAGAGAAGGAGAGAGAACAAGAAGCTGAAAATATCCCTTTAGAACATCAGCACTGATAGGGACAGATATTTTTAGGAAGCGATTGTCTGTCAAATCTGAGTCACGTGGCATGCCACTTTAATGATCTGAGAGTTTGCAAGTCCCTGAAAAGTGACAGCTGCAAATGAGAATTTAGGGGGTTCCACTAGGCAAGCAGAACATTGATCACCTCTATTGGCAGGAGCCTTAATCAAAGCAAAGCGTCAGTGGAGATGCCAAGCTTAAAATCCTCCTCCAGGTGATGGAGTACTTTCTGGCCAGGCATTTGCAGTGTTAATGTGTGAGAGTTATTGCTACATGAGACTGGTTAATGTCTTCTGGAACCTGTCACGCTTCTACTGTTTACTACATCTAAAATATTTTTCCTCCTTGTAAATATGTGATGGAATAACATTTCAAAAATAGATAAAATTTGAATTGCTGTACATTACGTTCGCCATGAAATTTTAAATGAAAGTTCTAGGTTCATCTGTGCTCATCTGTCATTGACAGGATGTAGTTAAGAATCAGCATGCCCATTCTCCCTAGTTACTGTCTATGGCACAGGCCACCCTGCCCATTTGAGTGGTCATCCATAGCCTTATGACCAAGAGGTCTTTTTTCCCTGCATCCCTGTTACCTATGAGGACATTTGAAGAAGTGTCCAAGAGAACCTGCCTGAGAGGTTGGTTGTCTTTGTTGAACGGAACCTTCAAGAAGGCTGCATAAAGAAGTAAATAGTTTAGTGTACAAAGCTCTGTGCTATATCTCTGTTGCTTTCAGAGACATTCAAACCATGCTAGAATCATGACAGCACAGTTACAGAAATGCATGGAAGCTGACCATGCCTCTTATCCTGCTCTTCTCTACAATGATTGTTAGTTTTGCATGGAAGCTGACCATGCCTCTTATCCTGCTCTTCTCTACAATGATTGTTAGTTTATGCCTGCAATTTTATTATCTTTGAATCTTAAATATGCTTAAATACAACCATGCCAATTGCTTTTAGATTTCTGATCAGGTTTCCTTCCTTTAACTTCAGATATTTTCTTGCTCAGCTGGGTTATGAGCAGGTCTGCTAAGAACTCTAGTTTCCATGTTACCCTCTTGTAATGCATTGGCCTAACTCTTCTTCAGATTTCCCATTACTGACCCATTATCCTCAAACTCTATTAACTCTCTTAGAACTAAAACATAAGTTTTCTGCAACTCATATTGCATGATTTCCTGTTTATACAAAATGCCTGTCTGCTCACAACCAAGCAATACAGTATAAAACGAAACTAAAATCCTACAGCATTTTCAATAATGAAATTCTTTATGAATTCTCTATGCAAGTATTTTCATGTATAAGTAGGAAAGGCATTCTACTTCATCATTTGCCAGAACTTCTGGGAATCTCTGAAATATTTGGTAAGCACTCTTAACATAAATGTATTTTAAGTATAATTAACAGAAAAGTCACAGAGGACATTTATTAACACTCAGTATGTAGACTGCATTCAGATGTTGAGGATGCCTGATGATGCCCACACGATAAAACTAATCATCTATCCTGAAAATTCTTTTGCTTTCCTAGATGGAAATTTGAGATCTACTTCCTTTAGTTTCCCAGATCTCCAGTACATATTGTAAATTATTTCCTTTGCCAGATTTATGATGTAACTGATGTATTTTTCCCCTATAGGAAACATATTAAATTTTAGTACTAGGCTGAAAATCTTCTCTAATCCCAACACCATCCCCTGCCTCAGCAATGATATTTCTAACTCAAAGAAGAATACTCCAATGCAAAGTTCAAAGGCAGTTTTGATATAGACACATCACAACAGCCACATTGTTACTGAGCCAGGAGAAAGATATACCTAATTGTTATCTCAATTCCTCAAACCATCTCTGATCACTTAACCAACTTTTGGCTTTTTCCCAACCTTTATCTCCTCCTGAGTTTCAATCGCTCCTTAAGCCTTATCCATTACTCTGGCCCAAACCCCCTCCCCCCACCCCCCATTTATCCCTGTCCCTAGTTCTGTGAAGGCATGAATTTCTGCTTTAGTCCATGAATCCACTGATGTTCAATCCTCATATATGTTTCCCATTCTGTCTCTATAGCTCCAGCTGCAGAATATCACTATTCCAGTAAGAAGAGAAGATCCCAATTTACTCCTTATTAGTTCTATACTCCCTTCAGGCAGCTCCACAGCACCGCCATATTTTCCATGAAGACTCACTTCTGGCTCCTTCAGGGTCACTCTTTCTCAATACCCACCTCCTCAACCCCATCAGTAACCACCCTGGGCCTTTCTCCCCACAGCCTGTCACAATTACAAATGGGTTGTCTTTCCCTAAAAAGCACCTATCATCACCACACCTACCTTAATAAACAAAGGTTTTAAAGATCTGCTTGAAAATCGAAGTTAAACATAAGGAGTCCTAAAAACCTAAAAAGTGTATCAATGATTTGGGAAGAAGAATAAGTGGAAGAAAAAAAGGGAAAGACTTCAATTAGACAAGAAGCAGTATAGCTACCAAAGCAATGAGGAAAAATTCCACTGTTCCGATGTATATTTATTTTGTGTTATAACTCATTGTATAACCACCACTCAACTAGGTGTTCGGCCATGTCAAACCAATAATACCTCTCTGAGGATGTGTTTCTCCATAATTTTGCATATTATATCCCCATCGCATCTTTCCTTTATTATGCTTTTGACCACTTGGTGAATCACCAGTCCTCTTTGAATATTCAGCACAAATGTCACCTGTTATTTATTCTTAAAGCCAACCATTCTTTATTCCCCAAATACCTGGCATATCCCTTCAGTTTAGTACTTGTCTCAATCTACTGAAATAGCCTGTTCACTTGTCCACTACACGGTGAGCTTCTTAAGGTCAGATTTTATCTTTCTATCCTGGCTTCTGGTATAGAGCAGAACATGAAACATGAGATCAATAAATGAATAGTTTCTAGGGAATATTTTCAGTAGTCATCAATCTTACAGCTCCTTCAGGTTCTCCTTTGCTCTCCTAGTAAGTTACTTTTGAGCTGTTTTAAAGGTAAGATTAGCAATACTATATAACCTTGGACATCTGAGAAGCAGGGTGGGGGGCGTTAATCCGGAAAATGGTAGGAGTATTAAGCCAAATATGAATTGAGTTAGGAGCAGGTGGAAGGGGAAACATGGAGAGAAGAATGCATCCTTTCATTTCTTGCTACAGGAACCTCTCTGATTACTGCTCTCTCCTATCATTTTTACCACTTTTTTAACTGTAGCACTCTCTCTTCAACTCTTCTAAGTCTGTCCCTGAATCCTATTGTGCTTCCTTACTTCAATAATGTTAAATATCAAGCAGAAAAATAAGATAGCCAATTAATTTCTTTGAAGGGAGTTATGAATATTGGTAAGCATTCCCAGCTCATATCTTCCTCTTACAGGGTAAGCTTGATGTAATCAGGAGTCTTAATGCTTTTGCTTGGTGGATTTACGGAACATCCTCTGACTCAGCATGCTAATTCTCGAGAGACAGATCTTTCTAGAAAGATGACATTCAATAAATTGTTCCATTGGCCAAATAAGGATAGAAGAAGCATCAGCATAAGTAAAATATCTTTGCATTAAAAAAAAAAATAAGATAACTCTGCAGCTGGAAGAGGAAAATACCTAAAACAAATTCAAATTTTCCACTTTCTTTTATGGAATAAGCCAGCATTTTATAAGTCCTCATAGTAAGGCTACAGCTGGCACCTCCGGAAAAGCCTGGGAGGCTTTTGTTCTTCGTATTTCAAAACGAAGCCCATGAAAACCCAGCATCAATCTCAAGCAATTGCAATTGGTAAGGACCAAAAAAATGTAAAATTTTATTGTTTATGAAATTGGTTTTTTAAATGAGAAGGCTCACATCTCAGAAAGGTGTTTGTTCACTTGTTTGACAGCAGCACAAGAAGCTTCTGAGAAAGTTAAATGGATGGATGTGTATGGAGTCTTCTGCAGTTCAAAATGATTACACTGTTTCCCATGAGGACCTAGTCCTCAGCTGCTCCCATGGTATTTGGAAACTACCAGTGACAGGTTTTAAATAAACTGTGCTATGGACATTCTGCTCATCATAAAAGGTCACACAGGTGATTTAAAGGGATGTTTCCATGACTGCAAACTTTCTTCTTGAAAAATAGGTGCATTGTGCTGATTGTTTTCTTTATCTCAGGAATGAAAAGGAATCTGTGCGGTGAGATGTAGGGAGAAATGAAGCTCCAAAAAGCTCCGTTTCTTTAAAGCAGCAAGAGAAAAATAGATCAAAGTTTCCAAGCAATCTCTAGACTTCAAACTAAGCGGAAGAGAGTCAAAGTCATTTGACACATCATCTTTTTGGGTGTCAGTGTGGTTATGTCTGCATATAACTCAAGTTAGTCCATTTATAAAATAATAAAGTAGAATTGGGAAATTTTAAAATCTCAAACATCTAATTTTACATCTGAGGAAACTGAGACACCAAGAGGTGGCAACTTTTCCAAGGAAGAGACAAGAACTAGAACACATGTCTTTTAATGCTAATTACCATGTTTTCTCCACTATCACATATTCAGTTGCAGATAATTTATACTATTTCTTAAAACCAAGGCAATTATATAAATTACTTTTAGGATTATATTAAATAAAAACTGTGCTCATAATTAAAAGAACTGTCACACATTACACACTTTTACCTGTAAAAAAAAAAAAAAAAATCCTATACATAGAAGTTCACCTTTTAGTGACCTGTGAGGAAAAAAATTTGACCTCCATATTTCCTCTTCAGAATTTTTTCAATTTATTCACAAATAGATTAGGGAAGGGATTATCTATTTGGGGCACCCATCCAAGAATTATATATTTAATGTCCAACACAGTATTTGAAATTTTGAATTTTTAACTCCTCAGTTCACAGCTGTCATTTATTGCTGGAGATCACTAAGAGTTTGTTATGGGGCTCATTCTTCATTTCTAATCCCTGGCTTATTTGTCAATGTTTTTCAGAAAAATTAGGTTTGTTCAATGGATACTATCTATTGACTCATCCATTCCCACTACCTTTATAAATTACAGCAATTACAAGCCCGAAGACAACTTAACCCCAGCTATATTGCAAATAGGAATATGTATGCAGTTTGGTTTCTGTCAACAAGATGCACTCAGTCAAGATTTGGGGGGTGGAAAAGAGGTAGGGGCTATTTTCCTCAAGTTCCAACAGATGTCAGTGTTTGAGGTGATTGGACTCCTTGTTCCAGTGTCTAGTCACTAGCTACATGAATGTGAAGAAGTTGTGTGTTCACAGCAGCAGTAGCAACCTGATATGTGGTTTGCAACAACAGAAGCTGAATCTTGAAATCAACAATCTAGTGGGAGAATTCTTGACTTCTACTTCCCTAAACACAATTATTCTAAGCACCTAATTTCTTACATTAAATCCTTTCTTTCTAGAAAAACAGAATTTTTTCTCTTTCCTACACTATCTCCTAATATAGTCATTAATTGAAAGTGAAACCTTTCAGATATAAAATCTTTGCATTCAAACTCCCATGCCTTCTTTCCCAGGCCCCAGACTCCATCCGGGATCCAAACTCCTGGGACAATATTTCTTTCCTTCCTGCTCCCAGTCTCTGGCTTAATACGTAGAAAGTCTGGAGGCCGGAAGTCAGCACAGCAATGAACATGGACCTGGAGTTGAGAGGCATTTTCTACTTGTTTATTACCTGGTGATCTCAAGATAAAGGATCAAGTCCTTAATATAGCCCATTATAAAGTCTATAATTCAGACTCATTTTGTGCCTTCTGTCCCAGCTCTCTCTGTTCTGGCTCTCTATTATGGCTTTGCTTCAGGTCCTTGAGCCATCATGTTCCCTCCCACTTCAAGGGATTTTTAAATGCTCTGGCATTCTTCCTGAAATATATGCTCTACCTATTGCTACCCTCTCTTCCCAGTCTACCCTCTCCCTATAGCTCCACCTCCTACATTGGTGTTCTTTACCTACTTAATTCTTCTTCTTTTTCTGATCTCATTTCAAATTTCACTTCCTCAGAGAAACCTCCCCCTAATCGCCAAAAGCACAAAGGCTTTTATATTATACGTCATAGCACTTAGCAAAGTTTGTATTTTGTGTAATTATTCTCTGTGATCTTATCAGAATACAAGTCGAATGAAGACAAGAAATGAATTTATTGGGAAGTAAAGTATTAACATCTGCTAAAAAAAATTCATTTTAAATTCAATTTAACATATAAACCATGGCTTGCGTTTCATCAAAATATTACTTTCTATATCACCAATAGTTGTACAGAATTTGAGGAAAGAATCTGGGAAACAAATAGTCACTCCAATTCATTAAAACCTCAGTGGATAAGAAAGGATTCCATTTGTGAACTTTCCCAGTCCTCTACATTAGCTAATCATATTTCAAGACCTCATACAATAAATAAAATGGTTTACAAATCTTAAAATTAGCACAATTATAAAGATTTTAAAAATGCATATCCTCAAAAGAGACACTCTATGAAGCAGAACTAAAAAAGTTCTTAATCACTAGGCCTTCTTTGAGTTTTATCAACCTTGTTTGAAAGCCTAAGCTAGCCAAATGGAGAGCTTTTTGTGCGCACAGGGAAGAAGGAGACAGACAGACAGACAGACAGACACTTAGACTCTCTGGCTAACTCGTTATTCCAGCCCCAACCATTAGAGTTAACTCAGCTGAGGCCCCACAGGTTATGGAACAGAGACAGGCTGTTCCAAGTAGGTTCTATGGAAATTCCCAACTCACGGAATCAGGAGATAAAATAGGAACGAAATGTTTTAAGCTACTAAGTTTGGGGATAGTTTGTTCATAGCAGTAGAGATCTGAAACAGTCTCTCTCAATAACTGTTTTTATTGAAAAATATATTATTTTTTAAAAATTATTTGTTGAATAAATGTGTAATTAAACAAGTACATATTACAACGAGTCTCCACTACTCTTGTCACATTAACAATGACCAGTAAGACATGATACTATGTTAGAGAGACTACGGTAAAACAAGACTCTCAGATACCATTGGTGGGCATGAGACTGGTACAATCTTCTTGAAGAACAATCTAGAAATCTCTATGAAAAGTTTAAACATGTATTCCCCTCTTAGTCATGTTGATCTACTTCCAGGAATGTATTCGACAGATATACTTGCATGTGTGCAGAAATACATGCTCAAGCATGTTCACTCACTGCAGAACTGTATGTGATGGCAAAAGCCTGAAAATCATATAAATGCCCATCAACAGGGCGTATGTTAAAGAGATTATGATATATCTATTCAATGTAATAACTGGCCTCTGATGACCTTGTATAAGGTAAAATCTATAGGTACCGATATCTAACTATCTCTGAAGTGCATTGCTAAATGAGAAAAGCAAGGTTCAGAATACTGTTCATTGTAAGATAATGTGTAAAAAAATGGACATGCGGTTCAAGTATAAGCATACTACTTCTAGGAAGCTGATTAATAATAGTGGTTGCCAATAGAATGTCGCTTAGTGGTCTGGAATGGTGAAGAATTAGTTTTTACTAAATATGCTTTAGCACTGGCAGTTCCTTTCCCCCATGCTTGTTCTACTTTGGATTAAAAAAAAAAACATTGTCACCCAATCAAAGTTTCCAATTGATATGGAAGAGTGCAAAAAGCTGTTATCACAAAAATATAATCTTAGTCATTTATTTTTAAACTCAGAAAGAGTTGTCTCTGACAAAGAATGGACAACCTAAGTAACGTTTCAACTGAGAAGAAATTGTATCTCTTTGGATTTCTGGAAAACCAGTAAACCTTACGAGTTTAGTAAACTTATATCGGGTCTTCTAGCTCTTAGCCTTTGGAACTCAGCTTTTCTCCTGGAATATAATTCAGAATATTGTTGATATCATCACATGTTTTTATATTGATTTTCAGGCAAAGGTCTAAAAGGAACCATTATAGGCAAGAAAAAGTATTCACTGAACATGAAAATGTTCTACTACCTTCAGCTTCTCATCTGGAATTATTTAAACTGTGAGTAGTCATACACACAAGATGTATATTTTTGAGAAGAATTAAGAAACTTTTCTGAATTTTTTTTCTTTTTTTTCTTTTAGTAAAGAAAAGGAAGAAGAGAAAGAACAAGAGGAAATTATTACAAATTTCTTTGCTACTTTGACCTTTTGTACATTAGTGCTAAACTGGCTTGTGTGAACCAGGACCGGCTCATGAGATGCATTTCTTTGCTTTTGCCTGTTGTGATCCAATATTAAGATGCCGGCGGAAACTCACCTCTTTTCTACCTTACCCATTCTTGTTTGGCAGCACTTCATCTTTTCCAAGGAAAAAAAATATGAGCCTCTGCCTAAACTTTCTAGGCTATAAATAATTTTATATACCAAATTCCCATTGGAAAACACCTATGACCTCATGTAGATAATATTGTAATACTGGTTTTGCCTGTAACTTTCCCAGTTTAATAAAAAGTCACAACCAGACAGGCCTCTTTTGAAGAGTTTCTATTAATCCACTGCAGATTTACTGTTAAATTTTAAAAGCTGGCATGGATTTCTTCACAATTTTTTTAATTAAATTACCAGGAAAGCACTCCTTCACCATTACTTATCATTCACTGTCTTTGTAAAAATAATTGGTTTTATAAATAATTCAATTCTATTATTTTAATGAATGAATGCAAGATCTCCATGAAGCCTATTTGTATTATTTATTTTTTAAAAAACTGAAATGATTGCTTAGATAAGGTATAGAGAGAAGAAAAACTTCCCTACTGGATTAATTTAATGCAAAGATTGAGAACTGAAAGGAACGATAAAAGATGTTTCCTGCTCGATTATTTTTGTTTTCAGGCTGCTTCCTTCTCAATAATTAAAAAACTAAAATATTTAAATCTACTCTTTCTTTTTTAACAGTACACAGTCTAAAAGTTGTTCCTTATTTTTCCTTTCCTTTTTTTCTTTCCTCCTCCCCTTTCTTCCCTGCTTTCAGTCATGAGATAACTCACAGCCATAATAAGCAATCACTTTCTTACAATTCTTTACTTCTACATGAAGTCTTACTCATATACCAAAATTGACACTAAATGTATCTTGTTCTGGTTCTGCTATTCTATAGTCCTTTCCAGTAGGATAATAAAAGATAGCCTTTAATCATTATTTTGCATAAACTTTTTAAAATCATTTTGTGCCTAGAGAGATAGTATATTAGTTTTATATTGCTATCCTAACAGTAATATTGTTTAGTGGCTTAACAAATATAAATTTATTATGTCATATTATCTATAGACCAGATGTCTGACATGGATTTCACTGGCTACAATCAAGGTGGCTGTAGCAATGTGTTCTTTTCAAGAGACTATAGAGAGGAATCTGATTCCTTGTCTTTTTCAACTTCCACAGGCTGCCTGCATTCCTTGGCTTGTGAACTTTTCCTGCATCTCAAAGACAGCAAAATCTGATTGAGTCCTCACACCACATTATTCTGACCTACTCTTCTGTCTCCCTTGTCAACTTTTAAGGCCTTTGTGATTACACCAGGCTACTAAGATAATCAGGATAATTTCATCTGAAAAATCAATTCTCTATTGCCATATAAGGTAACATATTTACAAGTTCTGCAAATTAGCATGTGGACATTTGAGGGATGACACATTATTCTTCCTCCCATAGAAAGTATTGTGCAATGGAAAGTGTGTAGGTTTTAATGTCAAGTGGGTCTATAGTAGAATCTTGATGTAGCCTGTTACCAAGTGAAGAAGGTTGGCCAGATAACTAAACCTGAGTCTTACTTTTCTATATGAAAAATAAATTTAGTAATTCCTAACTTGTAAGATTTATCAGGAGGACTAGAAGTAATATAAAATTCCTGGATCATGGTAGAAAGAAAGTCGAGTAGCCATTATCAATCTTATTTAATTTAGAATATGCCATTTTCTTTGATCTTTATCTTCTTTTCCAGGATGCATATTAATGATAAACATTAATGATAATGTTAAGTAAATGATAAATATTTATTAGTTAGTTAATTATCAAATAATAAGATGTACAGAAAAGTGAACAGGAGGTAGTAAAGAGAAACAGAAACCTACGTATGGAAATGGAAGATGTTTTCAATAAGGTTACTTGGTGAGAATGATGCCAAAAGTGAGTAATCACCATTTCAGAATGGGGTGCTCCTGAGAATATAAATAGGAAAAACAAAAAAGAAAATAGATGTTCACTCAGTTTAATAAAATGTGTCATATCTGCCTCCATCCAGTATCTCCTCAATTAAAGACATTTAGAAAGAGCTTACTTTTATGTAGGGGATATACACAGCTACTCACCAAGATACATTCTCTCTAAAAAAGAAATCATTCCAAGAAAAAATGCACGACATGCTTAATAATTACACTGTGTTAGATTATATGCATCAAGAGGGCAGGGCTCTTATTCAATGTACTGGCATCTTGTTCAGTACCCATTACATAGTAGAAACTCAATAAATATTTGTGGCATGAAATAAGAAGAAGCAGGCATGAAACCTGGATATTTTTCTGAGCTTGAATGGACTAAATATTTGTAAAGCCAACTGGTATCTCTCAGTTGTTCTGTTCATTTATCGCTAAAAAAATCTGTGCTAATACCCTGGGTCAGAATTAACAAAAAGTCTCATTATTAACAACAACTATTATTTATTAAAAAGCTACTATATGTAGACACAACAAGAATTTTATTTATGTTCTCTAATTAAACCTTGTAAGTTGATGTGGCAGGTATTCTTTTCCATATTAAAGAGCTAAGTTGAGGGTCAGAGAAGAGATTTAACACATCCAAGGTCATCCACTGCTTTAATGGCAGAAACAAGATTAAGCATGGGATTTTTTAAATTCCAAATATCATGCTGTTTGACTCAGCTATGCTATTTCTCATGAAACAATCTTTTTCAAGCACCTGTGTGGTGTGTTAGGTTGCAGTGTGTTAGTCATTCAAGTGTTGGGAATACAAAGATGAAAATATTGGTACAGCTTCTACCCTCAAAAATACAACTCTAATATGTTGTAATGATAGCTATATTCACAGTATAAACAAAGTACTTTGGGGAGCACAGACATGACAGCAATTATTTAGCATTAATAATTAACTAGTAAAATGTCCCCCTCATCTTCTCTACACCTGCCAGTCAATCCCTGCACCCAGAAACTTCCGACTTCCTATTGCTAACAGCCTTAAGATCTCAGTATGAACAACAGTCATAACAGCCTATTCCTGACATTTAAGACTAGCTTAAATTTTCCTGCTCAATATTCCCAAAGAGATATACTTGCCCAATAACTATTATTTAAAATTACTGAGTATGTACCTGCCACCAGGACACATGCCCAACATGGATTATCTCATTCGATCACTTGAACCAGAGTAGAGATACAAAAATTGAGGCTAAACATTAGTAGATTTCTCATGGTCACATAGTTGGTATGGAATGGAACTATTATTTAAATCTAGATAGTTTGTCTACATTAGCATACCTGTTACAGTACATTTCACACTGTTTCATTATTGTTGGTTTAATGGCCTGTTTTTCCATAATAAAAAACAAAAGTTGTGAGAGCAAGTATCTGGTTTATCTTGCTCACTATTTTATCTCCAGTGCTGAAATTTGTGTCAGAGAAAAAGAATGGTTATAGATAAACTAAGCCTTGAAGGATTAGAAAGCACTTGCTAGGGTTTGAGACAGAAAGGGACTTTGGATCAACATGGTGGATTGACTGGGTTAGGACTAACAGCAAGGAAACCAATAGGAAGGCTTTAAAAAATTACCCTGGTGAAAGATGGTGTGAGCATGAATTAGAACAGGGGCCAGCAAATATTTTTTGTAAAGGGGCCAGAAAGTAAATATTTCAGGTTTTGAAACTACTCAATTCTGCCATGGTAGCACCAAAGTAGCCACAGATACTATATAAAGAAATGAACATGGCCATATTCCAATAAAACTTAAATTAACCAAAAGAGTTGGCAGGCTGAATAAAGCCCACAGGCAGTTGTTTGCTGACCCTTAGACCACAATACTAGCAATGTAATGGAAAGAGCCTATGCATCTTGCGGTAGTAAT
This sequence comes from Pteropus medius, assembly GCF_902729225.1. Lineage (NCBI taxonomy): Eukaryota > Metazoa > Chordata > Mammalia > Chiroptera > Pteropodidae > Pteropus > Pteropus medius. The sequence continues at coordinate 4,040,107 of NW_024350319.1, read as the reverse complement.
GGAGGATATGAACTAGAGAAATATTTCAAATGCAAACCTGGCCGGACTTACTAATTGACTGTAAAGCACAGGAGAAGGAAGAGCTGAAGATAATCCTGATATTCCTGCAATTAGGAAATCAAGGGCATTAAGAAACATAAATTAGTTTAAAGGTGAGAAATGATAATATGAATTCAAAATCTAAAGTAGTAAGTTTCAGGTGGAAAACAGCATCCAATAATATTTAATGCCCAGAATGAATAAGTGTGAAAAGACCAATGTATAAAGGGAGAGTTCCCTGTTACATTCTTAAAAATCCATTACAAGACTGCATTATTACCCGTCCCTGTTCTCACACTTGGCTACTTAATTCTTCTTTTCTCTCTCTCTCGCTCTTTTTTTTTTTTTTTTTTTTTTTAATGATTCAGTTTCCCTCAGTTTTCATCAAGAGGAACACAAGTTGAATTGTTCAAGCAATGATAAGTCATATAGTCCAGTTCACAATTTAATTCACTAAAGAAATTTTCAAGGAGCTACCTTTTAAGGTCTTTTGGGAATTCAGTACTTAGAGGAAAAACTGCCTTTGAATTGTCAACTGACTTACAAATGAGGGAGGAATGTAATTTCTACAGATGAGATCCGGTCCCTGACTTGAGGTTTGCTATTTGGCACAGAAGAAAGAGGCAATCTATGCATTGACAAGTATAGCAAAAGATGAATTCCTCTGCTTCAAAGATACCTTTTTTAAAAAAAGAGAAAATGTGGGCATGGGCGAACACTCACTGCTTTTAATAGTTACACTCCTTTCCATTATATAAAATCTCCTTTAGAAAGTTTTCTGCCACAAAACCTCATATAACAGTAGGAATTTAGGTACCAGGAAGATTTTCAGGATAGTATTAATAAACAGTACTTGCTATAAGTTATTTTTAAACTAATAGCTTGTATCAATATCTAGGTCTCATAGAAAACACATGTTCCTGTCTAAATTTTTTAAAAGGCACTTGAAGGAACAAGCAATCTGAGGAGCTTGATCAAACAGTTTCCCTTCTCACAAGATATAGTTAGTGATAGTGATGGTCTCTGAACACATAGAAATAGAGCTTATTAAAGTGAACGCAGATCCTTTGCCAATACATGCATGCATCACCAGAATTCATAAATTGGCTTGAGAAGAAAGGAATAGAACATCAGAATCTAGCTAATTGTCATCAGTCTTCTACCCTGGGAAAAACATGAGTCATCCCCTCATATAACTCATGTGAACTCTGAGTTGCAAGAAATTCTGGAACATTAAAAGTACCAATAGGTGAGTAGTGGGAAGAAGCCAGGGTTAGAGCCCAAACTGAGTTTAAGGGCTGAGTTCTTACCAGGCAGTAATCCAATCAGTGGTGTTCAAGGGGTAGAGTAAACACAGGCTTTTAGGAGACCTCGGCCAAGAACCAGAAGGGATCAGATCTGTCCCTCAAAGAAGAAAGTTGTCAATTTCTAAATCAGGCATCAAGTGGGGTACAGGTAAGAACATAAACAAGGTTTGTGGATGGCTTGGACAGCCAATCAAACAGCAGGGTAAACAGTTAACACAAAAAGGTGGGCTAGGGAAGGATGAATATTGATCAGTTAACAGGTGCCTAGGACACTCCAGACATACCAGATATCAGATTTAATGACAAAGACACAAATTTACAACTCTGAACATTTTCCTCTTATCCTGGCAGTTAGGACTAATGTAATAGCTAATGCTGAATCAGTTGTGGTCCCTGGATGGGTAGGAAAAGGCAAAAGCTAATATTCTCTCTTCTTTTTAGCTCTACTTGAGCAAGTTGTCTGGTTTCTCTCTGAATTGGGGTAGTAATATTTGCTACCAAATATTAGTTCTTACCATGTACCAGACACTGTTCTGGACCCCTTTTATAGACTATCGCTAATCTGCATAACTCTATAGAATAATTATTATACTCATATTTTATATTAGAAAAGTGAAATTAAGAGATGGTTAAATGGTTCACTCAAGATTAAGTGTGAAAGCCTGGAATGGGGGTTCCTTCAAGTGCCTTTTAAAAAATTTAGACAGGAACATGTGTTTTCTATGAGACCTAGATATGAGACCTAGACCTGGAAAGGGACAGATCTGATCCCTTCTGGTTCTTGGCCGAGGTCTCCTAAAAGCCCGTGTTTACTCTACCCCTTGAACACCACTGATTGGATTACTGCCTGGTAAGAACTCAGCCCTTAAACTCAGTTTGGGCTCTAACCCTGGCTTCTTCCCACTACTCACCTATCGGTACTTTTAATGTTCCAGAATTTCTGCTGTCCAGAGGCTGGGCTTACTCCAGATTAATAATAATAATAATAATAAATATTATTTTAAATATGAAATTAAATATTGAATATTGAATATTGAATTAAAATGATTATTTTAATTCAGTGCATAATAGTCACCCCAGCAAGGCAGACACCATGATAAAGTAGTCAACCAGCTCTATGGGAGATAAGAAAAGACCACAGCTAGTCTTGGGAAGGTTGGAAAAGGCTTCCCCAAAGAAGGCTACCCTTGATACCAGGTCCTAACCTCCAGCATTTGGTAAGGGAAGGTCCTGAGGCCATGGAAAGCCTAGAGAGATGTTACAATAATGACTGACTGTGAATAATGGGAATAATGATGTAGGGGAAAGGAAGCTGGACCCCAGAGTCAGAAGAACCTGAACTCTGTGTACCAAGCAGAAAGATAAAGATGATATCTATCAAAAGTGGCCAAGGGAATTTGCATGAATAAAGCAAGGGACAAGGAAACTAAGTAAGACCAATAAACAAAAGTTGAGATGTTTCCTTTCTACAAAGATTTATTTGCAGAATGGGCATTTTACACAATGCATGCAATGCTCATTAAAAATGGTGTACCAGTCCAGGCATTAAAATGTAAAGATGGGCATGAGTTCACCTGGCAGGAAATGGGAGTAAGCAGATTCCAGGTATAACATGCAGATGTGCTCAGCTAAAGGGTAAGGAGGCATGATGAAGAAATGGCAAGTATTCTGCCAAAAGCCTTGATTTGTGGACGTGAGGCTCTAGATGAGACTAGAACGGTGGGCATTAACCACAACATGTAGAAAGAATTTTATGATACACTATATAAGACTTGAATGTATCGTATATATGCTTTCAGACAGGCAATGCCATCCTCTGGTTTGTGTTTTAGAAGGCCCACTATCAAGGCACTATGAGGTCAGGAAACACACTAGAAAAAAGATAGTAGGTCATTGCAAAAACCCAGGTGAGCTAGAAGTATATGAAAGAGGAAAAAACAATATCATGTCACTATAGAACCTATTTAACTACTTTTATTTTTAATTTCTAAAGACTTCCTATTTAATCTTAACAACTATACTGCAAGGTAGATCCGTATTAACAACAACTCACATTTATTGAGCCATTACCATGCCATGTATCAAGTCTTAGAGAGCCACTAGAGCACAAAAGTTAACTGCTTTCACCACTTACTAGCGTGTGAACTTGGGAAATGAATCTCTCTATGCCTCAGTTTTCTCACCTGTGAAGTTGGATAGTCTTGTAGTGTTGCTTTAAGACTAAATGGGATTTTACATATAAAGTCCTTAGAATAATTCCTTGCATATAGAAAGGAATCAGTAAATATTAGTTATCATTAGCATGTTTAAATTTCACAGTGCTTTTTATTACTCTATGCCAAGGTGCAGAAGAGGAAAAGAATCTCAAAGAGAAGCTAAGTTACTTGTCAATGGCACAAATTCAGGCTATTTTGAAACTTGATCTTATGCAGGAGAGAAGAGGTGCATGACTTCCATCCAGCACAACTTCCAATTACATCATGATATGTAGGGAACTGTAGATGAGGTGAATGCCATCGTCTAAGACTTATCCATTAATGGCTTCTATGAAAGGGCTTCCTGAGCCAAACAAGGATCCTTCTCCTTGTCTAATTCATTGCACTGCTTCTTAGAATCCTTTTACAGCATTTCTATCTTCCCTGACATTTAATTTGCAGTCTCAGAAACCAGAAACTTTCACATATGCAGTTGCCTAGGCTTCCAGAGAAGGGAACACTCCCTTAACTAGGCAACCAATATTTCTGGCAGGAACTTCAGTCAGTAATGTGGCAATGTGCAGTGCAGTGGGTGTTCAGCTATACTTGCAATGAGTCAGCCAGATTTCTCTGCCTGGAGCTTCTCAGGGTTGATAGTGCCACATAAACAGGAAAATCAAGGTTGACCCCAATTATAATAAAGGCAGAGTCCTATACCCCACTAAAACTATTGTTTGTCCAGCAGTATTGTCTATATGTCATTAATCATAATAGTGAAGTTACTCTTTACTAATCAGTTACTTACAGGCAAGGCTCAGAGAGTTTTGCTAATTTTCCCAATGTAACATAGCTAGTGTATTAGTTTTCTATGGCTACTATAACACTTTACTACAAAATTAATAGCTTTGTGGTAAAAGCTACTAAGTTTGTGGTAATGTGTTATAGCAATGTGGTAAAAAACAATACTAATTTATTTTCTTAAAGTTCTGGAGATGAGAAGTACAAAAGTCTCATAGATAAGATCAAGAAACCAACAGGGCTGCTGCATTTCTTTCCGAAACCCATTTCTAGGAACCCATCTCCTTGTCTTTCCATTTTTTTGAGGCTGCCTGTATACCTTGTCTGCCTGCTTCCTCAGTCTTCAAAGCCAGCAACTTCATCGTTCTGACCTTAGCTTTCATGGTCATATCCTTTTCTCTGACTCTGGCTCTTCTGCTTCCTTCTACTTGTAAGAACCCTTATGATAACATTGGTACTTGGCTAATCCAAGATAATCTCCCCTTTTTAAGGTCAGTGGATTAGTGGCTTTCCAGCCAAGACAGTGGAGTAGGTAAATGGGCTGTGCTACAGTAAATAGCTTACAGTTGTGCTCACCTCCTTCCATGACCACATTAATTATACTAATTATAGAACAACTCTGAGAACCATCTGAAGACTAGCTGAACGGAACTCCTATGATTAAAGAGATAAAGCAGAAGCTCTGCGAGACTGGTAGGAGAGGCAGAGACATGAAATGGGCTACTCTCATATCTATGTATGGTGGTAAAGGATCGGGAGAGATATCTTAGTTGTGGAGATCCCTCCTGAGGAGTGAGGGTCCCTGCCCCACACCGGATTTCCCAGCCCAGAGCTCTAGTGCGGGGAAGAAAAGTCCCCACAACGGCTGGCTGTGAAAATCAAAAGAGACTTAGCCCTGGTGAGATGGAGGGCTGCTCTAGACCCAGATGTCCTCTTAAAGGGCCAAGTACAGACTCACTTGCTGACAAACACTTGTCATAAGCTCCAGTGAAGGGACATCAGCTCAAAAAGCAACAGAGACATACGGAGAACTAAATTGTCTGGCTTTGGGGAGAGGGCTGAAGGGGTGTCTCTCCAGGACTAAAGTGCCGGCGGGAACCATTATTCCTTTGTTGAGCCTTTCCCCCACTCAGTCTGCAGGTGCTGGCAGGAACCAAACCTGAGTCTTCAACAAACTGGACAACACCGCTTGCCCCAACCTGGTGATTCTCTGAGACCCTGCCCCACTCAACTCCTATAAGGAAGGGAACATCTTTCAGAGGCTAAGTTATACAAGCTGCCAGCCTAGGCTCATGCTGCAGACTTTCCCAAAACCTCTCAAAGGTCCACAAACCCCAAACAAGCAGTGGCTGGCCTCAGGGCACGCTATACCTCTTGCTGAGCAGCTCCAAGTCCAGCACTAGTGGCAACCAGCCTCAGTTTGCAGCATAGTTTCTCCTAGACACCTCCAAGCTTAGCACAGGCAGCTACTAACTGCAGATAACTCTGGAGTTCCTACCAGGTGGCCCTGGGCTGAATATAGAAAGTAGCTTATTTTGGCCTGCATCAGAGCTCCTCCCAAGAGGCCTCAGAACCAATACCTGGTAGCTGGCCTCAGACCACACAAGAGCACCATCTAATTAGTGCTGCAAAGGATATACCCAAAGGATGAACTTTGCAGACACCAGAGCCCCACTAAAGCAAATCCTGCTCCATGGGGTCAGTCCCTGCACAACAGCTTATCAACTGTAATCACAGCTAGTCCTCACAGCCAGTCAGCCTAAGGGTCAATACCCATTGACATGCCAATATCAATCAAGGCTCAATTACAACAGGGGAGCACACACGACCCACATGAGGGACACTCCTGAAGCACTAGCTCAGGTAAACAGGGAGACTGCAGCACTTGGCCCTACAAAACACCTACTACATAAGGCCACTCTGCCAAGACTGGGAGATGTAGCAGATCTACCCAATACATAGAAACACAGGGAGGCAGCCAAAATGAAGAGACAAAGAAACATATCCTAAATGAAAGAACAGGACAAAACTCCAGAAAAAGAACTAAACAAAATAGAGATAAGTAATCTACCAGATGCAAAGTTCAAAACACTGGTTATAAGGATGCTCAATGAATTTAGGGGAAGAATAGATGATCTTAGTGAGAACTTCAAGAAAGAGATAGGAAACAAACAAACAAAAAAGGAGATAGAAAACATAAAAAAGAACCAGTTAAAAAAAAGAATACAATAATCAAAATGAAGACTACATTAGATTGAATTAACAGCAGATTAGATGAAGCAGAGGATTGAGTTAGTAATTTGGAAGACAAAGCAGCAGAAAACAACCAATTGAAACAGCAAAAATTTTTAAAAACCAAAAAAATATGATAGTTTAAGAGGACTCTAGGCCAACATCAAGCACAACAACATTTGCATCATAGGGATACCAGAAGAGAAGAGAGAGCAAAGAATTAAAACCAATTTGAAGCAATAATAACTGAAAACTTCCCTAACCTGGCAAAGGAAATAGACATACAAGTCCAGGAAGCACAGAGAGTCCCAAATAAGATGAGCCCAAAGACACCCACACCAAGCCACATCATAATTAAAATGTCAAAGATTAAAGACAAAGAGAATTTTAAAAGCAGCAAGAGAAAAGCAGTTAGTTACCTAGAAGGGAGCTTCCATAAACAGAAGAGATTGGCATGAAATTTTCAAAGTGATGAAAAGAAGGATCTACAAGAAAAATTACTCTACTCAGCAAGGCTATCATTTAGAATTGAAAGAGAGATAAAGAGCTTCCCAGACAAGAAAAAGCTGAATGAATTCATTATCACCAAACCAGTATTACAAGAAATGTTAAAGGGACTTCTTTAAGAAGAAAAAGAAATTAAAAATATGAATAAGAAAATACTACAAAGAAAAAAAAGTTATTATTGACAAAGGCAAACACATAATAAAATCTATTATGTGGATTAACCAACACTACAGCCAGTACAAAGATTAAAAGGCAAAAGTAGAAAGATCATGTGTAATTACAATAATAAATTAAGGGATATAACACAAACACACATGCAAAAGAAATAAAAAAATGACAAAAATAAATAAATAAATGTGGATGAGATGAGTAAAAATGGTGATTTTAGAATGTGTTTTAACTTAAGTGACCACCAACCTAAAATAGACTGCTACAAAGATAGCTTGGTATATACGAAGCACATGGTAACCACAAACCAAAAATCTACAGAAGATATACAAGAAATAAAGAGAAAGGAATCCAAACACAACACTACAGAAAACAATCAACACACAAGACAATAAAAAGGGAAAAGAGAACTACAAAAAACAATCAGAAAACAATTAATGAAATGGTAGTAAGTACACACCTATAAATAATTCCTTTAAATGTAAATAGATTAAATGCTCCAATGAAACGACAATTGACTAAAGAAGTAGTGGTACATATATAAATGGAATCTTACCATTTGCAACAACAAAAATCAACCTAGAGTGTATTTATGCTAAGTGAAATAAATCAGAGACAGAAAAAGACAAATGCCGTATGATTTCACTTATATGTGGAATCTAAAAAACAAAATAAACAAATTAACAAAACAAAACAAACTCATAGATACAAAGAACAAACTGATGGTGCTAGATGAAAGGGAGGTTGGGGGGCTGGGTGAAATAGGTGAAGGGATTAAGAAGTACCAATTGGCAGTTACAATATAGTCATGGAGATGTAAAGTACAGCTTGGGGAATATAATCAATAATATTGTAATAATTATATATGGTGTCAGGTGGGTGCAAGACTTATAAGAGATCACTATGTAAATCATATTAATGTCTTACCACTATGCTGTATACCTGAAACTAATACAATATTGTATGTTGACTGTAATTGAAAAATAAAAAGTTTTAAATAATTTTTACTGGTAGGAATGGAGTAAATATATTAGTTGAAAAAAAAATCAGCAGATTACCATCCATAATTTCATCTGCAACTTTAAATCCCCTTTGCCATGTAACCTAACATATTCTAGGTTCTGGGGGTTAGCAAATGGATATCCTTAAAAAGCCACTATTTTGCCTATCACAGCTAATATAAAATGGGTAAAGCAAGGAGAAGAACCCAAATATATCTGATTCTGAAGGCATCACATCTCTTAACTATACTAAACTACTAAAAAAAAATCAGATCTTTACCTTCAAAAGGAAATAACAAAATAGTTCTCATGGTTCCTGCCAGGTCCATTCACCCAAAAACCTAAATAATTAATAATTGTTGTTAATCTCATACTATATTATCTTATTTTAGCACAAGACCAAGTACAGTAGACAGTAGAAAGATTATTATTCTCTATTTTAAGTATTAGGATCAGAGGAAATAAGTGTCATAGGCAGAGTTTCACTTTTAATAAAAGCCTTCTCAAACCCTGAGGTTTTGAGCTGGAGTCTTTGTATACATCTCCTATGCCAAATAAAACTGAAAGAACTCTAGTTTTAAAAAGTCATTTACAGTTGTATTCAATTTGCAACAACTCCACATTCTGGCTGTGTAGCACATAATAAGCCCCTCAACCTCTCTGAGTCTCTGTTTCTTCATCTGTAAATGGACCACAGTAACACTTACTCTGAAAGCTTGTTAGGTGAGATAGTGATAATGATAGAAGCACCCTGGCTTTTGATAGGTACATAATACTGGTATCATTATTATTACATGAAAAACCAGTTGGATTCACAACCTCTCTCAAGATGGCACCAAATATTATGTTGAAAGAGTTTTTAGCAAATGTGGAACTAGAGCCAGCTTCCTCAGTGTTCAAGACAAGCATAATTCTCCACTCAATGACAAAAACGCTCCTACAGAAAGATACAGACTCATTTTATGACTTGCCTGGATTCACCTGAAGAGAGAGCTGGACTGGGTTACAGATACTTAGCAAGAAGCTTTACAACTCACTTAGAACCTCTAGGGACTTTCATTTTGTTGGTGTTTTTCTTTGTTTTATTTGTGTTTTTATGTTTTGTTTTGACTGCATTCTCCCAGGTCCAAAACCACAGACCAGAAATAAAATGAATCTATCCAGAGACCCTTTGCTTTAGGGTCTTGCTCTAGTCTCTGAATCAGGGCTCTCTATAAAGGCTAACCAGTACAGAGATCCTCATAGAGGCAAAAATGAAAGCATGACACTGTGAGTATATGACCAGGACTCACTCCCCCGGCCAATAGCTAATTCTCTACCAGTCAAAATCCTGCATATCCTTGGTCACTCAGCTTAGGAAGCTTTCCACACTCCCCTCCATAACTAATGCTTCTTCCTCTTTGCTTAACACAACACATTGTTCTTCTATTTGATGTTTATGTCTTAAAGTAGAGATGTTATCTATATAACTCTCCCAGTATTTTAGTAGCCCCTATCCATCCTACTCACAATTTCTAAGATCTTAGGACAGAAAGCTTTATTAAACCTCCTTTGAGGTGAAGCTACAAATCTACATGTTAAAAGTGGTGGTGATGTCAAAAATCAAATGCTGTCTGACAGGAGCCTGGTTTCCATTCAGTGTTCATTCAAAAAATATCTACTGAGCCCATACTCAGTACCAGGTCCTGTGACAACATATGAAAGGGCATTCTCTGTACTCAGAAAATATGCACTGTGATAAAGGAGGGAGACATAGCCTGCTATAAGACATTGAGTTAAGGGAACAGGAGGGCATGAGGGCATATAGAAGAGGCACATACTCTGGATTAAAGCATCTCTTAAAGGAAACTGTTTTGGTCCCGGTCTTGATTCCTCAGCTGTAAAACAAAGGAGTTGGAATAAATCCAAGGATGTTGACTCTCGGGCCATGGTCATATCTAGCCCACACATGTGAGACCCACCTACTGTATTAGCCTGTACAGTAGGTTTCTTTTTTTCTTTGAACAAATATCAGAAGTGTGAGCAATTCAGGCCCCACTTTTCTCCCTGAGGATGATCGCCTCAGCTGAGATGTGGATGCCCCTTGCATCTACATGTGTTTGCCAGTCATTCTGGGCCCCTTAACTTGCTATGACCTTTCTTGCATGGAAACCAAGTATCAGGTGCCATTTTTCATCAAGCAGTAGGTCACCTCCCTCACTGAACTTTAGGATTACCTGACATCTCATGTGCCAACTTCAAAGTTCTCAACTTTCTGGCTTTCTGCTTATTTAAGTTCATAGAAAAGTTATTATACCACCCTCAATACTAGGAACTGGGAATATGGAAATAAATAAGAAAAAACTCTTGCCTTCAAGGGAAGAACTAAATAGAGACCAGTTATAACCAACTATTGAAACGAAGGTGATGAGTGCTAACAAGGAAGGGAAGTATAAAACGAGGGAGAGTATACACAGTCTTCTGCAGAGCAGCCGGGTTTTACAGCAGAACCTCACCAGGTAAATAGCAAAGGGAGGAGTTTACCAGCACAATGCATATATTTAGGTACACTGTAGGTCCGAAGTAGGTAGTTGCCAATAGACTATAGTTAGCTGAATTCTAAGATGAGGAAGTTATATGTACAAAGACAGAGAGGTGAGTGCTAAAGACTTTCTATTCTAGAAGCCAAAATTATTTAAGCAAAATTGTGCACAGAATTCACTTTGGGAGAAAATGAGATATGAGGTTAGGGAGGCAGAAAAAAAATCCAATAATGTGGGACCTTGTGTGTCATGCTGATGAGGTTTAATTTATTCTGAATATAATAGGTTACCATGGTAGGGGATTAAGTAGGAAGAACATGAATAGATTTGTGGGGCTTTTTAAAAGATTACCCTGTCAGAAGAGTGGGTGGTCAACTGGAAGGGTATATACCATAGATAGAGAAATGAATTGCCAGACAATCGTGAAAACACTGGCAAGAGATGTATCAGTTAGGATTTCTATGTTGCAAACTCCTAGTCAAATTCAGTTAATCAATATGTAAACTTATTGTCCCATGTAATGAAAATAATGAAGTAGGGTGTGCTTCAAGTATGACTTACTGCTGTTTCTTCAGATCCATTTATTTTCTTTCCCTTGGCTATGCTTCATTCTCTGGCTGGCTTCCCTTATGGTGGTAAATGGGTCCAGGCTTTATGTCACCACAACAATATCCCACAAATCATCCTCTTGCATCTCCTTAGCAAAATGGATCATGTGCTCTTGATCTAACGTACTGTTCACAGAATGTGGAGACCTGGGTTTCTGAACTAGTCACTGGGGTATGGAATATTGAAGTACTATTGGATTGATAGGACCTACACTGGAAGCTGAGCACCGGATCAGCTTTCCCTGAATCTCTCAGGCCATATAGAGGTGGAGTTTACATATCAACAAGATGTAGATTACTAATAGAAAGGAGAGAGGAGTATTTAGGAGGCAGCCATCAAGAGCTACTTTCAATGGTGATAGCGTGAATAAAAGAAGTGTTGGGAATGAAGTAAAGGAGATGACAGAGCAATGTTAAAGAAATGGAAGATGAAGATTTGGTCACTGATTGAATGTGGGAAGTGAAGAAGAGAACACATTCTCAATTTTCTGACAAGAATAAATGGGATTCCTGGAGGACAAATGTATTTTGAAGTAAAACTGATAGGTTGACTTTTGAACATGATAAGTGGCTCTAACTCTTAATTATTCAAGTGATGCACAGAAATTATTTGGATGGTTGAGTCTGGATCACAAGGGATGGGACTGGAAATAAAGATTTGGAACATGATGGGATCATAGATGGTATTCACAAGGGATGGGGTTACGTGAGAAAAGCAACTTCTGGACACATTGCATTAAGTTGTTCTTAAGAGTCACGATGCAAGAGCGTGACTCTGACCTCAGAGATGGAAGAGATATTTTAACCTCTGAGAGCGGCCTCTGCACCCTCAAAACCAGGGGAGTTCCAGCTGAGTGACAGAGAGTTGATAAACAGCTTTATCACCTCCTCTTAGTACTACTTCAAGTGAACTAAAATGCATTACGGCTGCCATTGGTGTCTGCCCTCTGGGAGTTCACAATGTTAGACAAGTGTTCGGTCTATTTAGGACATGAACTATGTCTCAAAATAAGCCCTCATCATACAAGAGAAGCAACAGATTCCTAGAGTCCAGAAATATCAGAGGGTTGAAAATTTAACTCATACATGGTAATATATGGCTTCTCTTGTCAGAATATTAAATATTACAGAGGTAGCTTATTGCTGCAGATTAATGTAGTCACCAGACTCATTTAGAAAGCAATTGAGTGACTAATTTTAATTAGAAGTTTAATTGCTACTATTGAAACCAAAGAAACCCATACTCCTCCCTGGAACAACAATTACTATGTCACTCTTCAGTTCATTAGTGGGCCTTTACTAAGCTTAAACATTAGTTTCCAAAGAACAGAAGTAATACAGGGTAGCAGGACTCCAATCAAAAACTCCTAGAATCAAAAGACAGGATAGAAAATGTCATTTTCTGAATGCAGATGATATAATGAAAGAAAAAGTAGGTAGCATTAATCCTCCTCCCAGGAAACAATACAAGATTCTCTAAGAAATAAGACATGATTATAAGTGTACTGTTAACAGGTTGAGATGTTTTCTTCAGATTGGCAAAGAGACAAGTGAGTGCTCCTAAAAAGAAAGAAATCCATCTAAAAAGAGACAAATATAAAAACCTGAAAATGCTTATCATAAAGAAATTGTGTAACTAGATATAAAGTGTTGAATAGCATGCTCTTTTGGAAATGAGAGACCAGAGACTAGAAAGAAACATTTTTCAGAGTTTACACTCACATGGAAAGAGAGGAAAAGAAAGAGAGAGAAAAGGAGAAGGAGAGAGGGAGGAAGAGAGAGATGTTATATGAAAAATTTGCATTTTGCTAATCAAACTGGTGTACTCTGGAATAATGACCAACCTCTGGGTTCCACATGGCGTATACCATCCCTGTTCAACTATTTTCTTTTGTTCTGATTTCATATTTTAAACAACCTTCTTACTTCTAATTTGGCTTAACAGATATCCCAGGACTTGGCAAACAGAAGGCATATTCTCCTAACTGGTGTCCTTTCTCCTACCCTTGCCATATTTAATTCTATTAACAAATAGCAATAAGGCATCATGTTAAAACACAAATCGGATCATACAATTCTTCTTCTCAAAACATTTGAATGGCCTTGCATTTCATTCTGACCAAAAACCAAAGTCCTTACAGTGGCATCCAAGGTCCTATTGACCTGGCTTCATCCCTTGGTCTGCTCTACCCACCCTACTCCATCACTTCTCAGAATCATCCCCTACCCTCTCAATCTCAATCACATGCTGGCTTTCTTGTTCTATAAACACTCCAGGTACATTTCTGCACCAGGACATTTGCTCTTTCTGCTTCCTCTGTTAGAATAATCTATCTCCCAGAAAACCAACTGCTTGCTTCTTCACGTTCTTAGGTCTTTACCTGTATTTCATATTTTCATTGAGGCCTTCGCTGCTCATCTTATTTAAAATCTAACCCTTCCGTCACACTGCCTATTGATTTTTCTATAATACTTAACATCATCTAATATACTACTCATATGCTACTCATATATTTGTTTTCTATTTCCAACTCCTCTGAAATGTAATCTCCTTGCTGCATCCTCAGAAGTATACCACTGCCTAGCACATAAAAAAGATCAATATTTGAATTTCACATTACCAGAGGCCAGCTCTGTGGGGTAGAGAGTATTTGCATACGGAGAAATAGAATATCACCAAATAAACCAGTAAGAGTTGAGACAAGGACACAGTCCATTTTTTGGTCTATGACTTTTGCCACTACACCACATAAGGTCTATTGTCATTGTCATTTTTCCTGCATGGTCCTCACAATGACACAAAATTCTGGCTGGATTATATCACTTAGAGGATCCAAGACATGATGATTCTCAGTTCAATATACAGGCAGATTTCCAGGACATCCCTCCCCACATATCATCTTTGCTTTGATGCCCTCGGTTCAAAGTTTCTATGCTGACCACACCAAGTTGACTCAGTTTTGCCATTCCCCAAGTGCTAGAAAGAGTCTTGCCAAAGGATTAACCTGGGCTGGGAATCTCCTAGTACTACTCCTCCTCTAATCTCAGGAATGATCCCTATCATTGACCAAATCATTGAGTTAGGATTTAAAAACAGTCCCCTGTATTTGGCCTCTTTTCTCTTCTCTAATCATAGGAAAGATTATCTGACAATAAACACCGGTGGTTTAAAAATTAAAATCAGGACATCCCGCCATACTTATATTCTAGTTTTGATCCTGAGGTCATCAGATTATGTTAGCCAACACTTCACTTTCCTTTCCTCTCATTACCAACTCCATCACAGACTTCTTATCTCCATTCAAATGCCTCTCTCCATTAACTAGTACCCTAATGGAAGTACCCCTTCCCGCTGCCACCATTATTCTATACACCTTCTCTCTGCTTTATTTTGTTGTAGTACTTCTTGCTATCTGAACATATATGTGTATACACACACGTACGTACACACACACACACACATGCACACACACACACACACACACACACATATATTTACTTTTTTGTCACTTGCTTCACAACTAGAATGCATCTTCCGTGAAGGCCAGCCAGAGTACCTAGAATATTGTGTGATATATTTCTTCTCTCCCTCCAGACTGTATCTGACTTTATGGACACTAACTATTCTTACTGATCTTGGGTCTTTTCCACCTTCATCTTATCCTTGGAATCTATGGAAGGAGATGAGACTTAATAATTTTTTAGTATATATCATTATTAAATATTTCAGTAGGCAACTTCATATCCACACTACTCTATAATTTATCATTTTTTATCATCAATAAAAATACTGACATTTATATTTCACAGATGCAAAACTATAGACTAAAAAGAAAATTACTGTCCAAGATAGTGGCAAACCCAAATTTTATATTCAGATCTCAATTCTGAGATGATGGTTATGTCTATGATAATGATATGATGATATATTTATTACATCTCTTGAGTATTTTATGTGTCAGACTCATTGCTAAACTCTGTATAAACATTACCTCATTTAATACAAATAATAACAGTAATACCTTATACTAACATAATGCTAATTATGTGCTAGGCACTGTTCTAAACAGTCTAGATTACTAAAAATTTAATCCTCATAAAATCCTAGGAAACTGTGGCAGAAATTGTTAGCTGATCACCAAAATCATTTTCTTTTCCTCCTTGACACTCATCAAAAGACTACATTCCACAGTCTCCCTATTAGAGGAGACAGTGTAATTGAGTTAATCAGTGGATTGTTGTAGGTGGAAGTGATGTGAACCACTTCCAGGCTCAGCCCTAAGAATCATGCATATGACCTTTCATTTTCTGGTTAGTGGAATGGGCATGACCCCCAAGGCAATCCTGCAAGCCGTGTGTTGAAGACACCAAAGTTGCCCTCAAATTGAGGCACTGAGTGACTGTGAACTAGAGACATGACCCCAACCCCACATCTCTATCCTGTGTTGCCTAGATCTGTATTAGACTGTTCATCTGATAAGATAAGTTGCTGAATTCGGATGGTTTATTTCTTATAGCAGTTAGCTTACTTATTTCCCAGGTAAGTGGTGCTCTTACCCACATTTCACAGATGATAAAACTGAAGCACTGAGAATTTCAGTAACTTGTAAGTAGTTATTATCATCCTTATTTTATAAATAAGAAAATTGAGTCTCAGTGAAGTTAAGTATTTGGCAATACTGTATCAGTCAGGTACAGTTAACAAAATAGAAGCTACATTAAATTGTCCAACAAGGGAGATTTAACATGCAGAACTATTCATCAAGGGGTTGGAGGAACTGGAAGGGCAAAAGAAGACAATGAAGAAACCCAGAGCTCAGGAAGAGCAGGAAACCACCAGCAGCCTTAGGACTAGAAGGACGAAGAGTAGGTAGTGTTACCAGAGCCCAAGTACTGAGATGGCCAAGTGTATGCTAAAACCACTATCCTGAAGGAACTGGGAACTCTAAAGGAGATGGAACACCACTCAGGTGCTTCCTAAAGCAAAGGAGATGGAACATTGCTCAGGTGCTTCCTAAAGCAAAGAGGAAGAGCTCAATTTCCTCTCAGTTCCAGTTTTCTCCCAATGCCCTCCATTAGCTGATCCTAGCTAGCCTTTAACTGCCAAAATAACACGTGAGAGGCTGTTTGCTGATGTCAGTGCCCTGCAACACAGAACAGATTGAGAGAAATGCAAAGAATGGATCTAAGAGTAAGTAGGCAAGTGACCAGAATATCAACCAAGGGCCCTCAGCCAATAACTGGCAAACCTATGTTTGGAACGCAGACCTGTATACCCTCACAGCACAGCTAGACCTGGTATTTCTAATATGTTATGTGTCTCTCAAGTGAACATAGTTCTTTCTTTGTATATTAAATATTTGCTCTAATTGTTTTTACCTTTTAAAAGCCATTTAGCTTATTGGA
Source organism: Pteropus medius (assembly GCF_902729225.1). NCBI lineage: Eukaryota > Metazoa > Chordata > Mammalia > Chiroptera > Pteropodidae > Pteropus > Pteropus medius. The sequence continues at coordinate 4,023,324 of NW_024350319.1, read as the reverse complement.
TACAGAGACTGTTAAAGAAAAACAAGAAAGTAACTGGGTATCTTTCTACCATCTTCTCAGATAATTCTGGGTAAACATTAAACAATGGTATGGATGTCAGAAAACATCACCACGATAGCAACTAGCAGCCAACATAAGGGTGGTAAGCATGGGATTTGTTGCTGGGCAATTCTGCATTGGAATATGTGCCAATCACACTTACCGAATGCAGAGCATTTGGGATAAAATTATTTAAATTCATTGAGTCTTAGTTCCCTCACCTATAACATGGAGATACTAATACCAACTGTCCACAGTTGTAGCCATAGCAGCATTTACGAAGAATGAATTAATTTATATATATCACCTCATTAAGTCCCTGACTTTTCAGAACCATCAGTCTAGTAGCAGCTATTGTTGTAGCTGTTGCTATTGGTGTCAGGTCATTCAGTAAGCAAAGACAGCTGGAATTAGGATGGAATATAATGCACTTCAGAGTACATGGCACTTCCTTCAAGGTATTCACTACATTCTTCTAAAATTCAAAGGATGCAAAAGTCAGGGATTTTGTGCTAGATAGACTCCATCATGTGTCACGCTACAAACCGCTGGCATTTTGGCAGATTTAAAAATATATATAGTTATTTTAGACACTGAAGCCTCAGAAACTCATTTTATAGTTCACTCTAGTGATAGTACTTAGGTGTAATTTCATCATTTTTAAAGAACCCTCAATAAAAAATGAATTTCAAGTGATTATATCCTAATGGAACAGTATGGACGTTTGTATCAGTACATTTAAGAGGTTATCAAGAACATGAGTTAATTTAAATTATTTTGTTATTTTTTCACTTGGGACTGGAATGAAGCATTAGCTAAAAATCCTCACCTAAATATACTTCCACTACTGTGCCAAGGCAAGGGTTCTCCAATTCTTGCTTTGCATGACTTGCCATGTGTCATGTAGAAGTTTTAGGTGATAAATTCCTTAAGATAGAAAATAGATACATGACAATTTGTAGGAATAAATTAGCAGATATACTTTCTCTTAGCTTGATGTAGATATGACTTTAATTTGAATATGGATGAGTATCTGCTGGAATCCTCAGGAACCACCAAATTCATCTGAGTCTAAGAGTACAGAAGCATCATTATTAACTCCCTATTCTCTGAAATAGTTATATTCTCGCCCTCACAATAAATTATTTTGCCTTCATGCATGCTGTTGGACTTAGGAAATTATTTCCTTTTTCCCATTTTGCATTGTATCTGCTGGTGAGTTGAGGTAAACCCACATGTCATTTTTGGCATGCTCACATGCTAACCAAATTATAAATTCCTATTTATCTACCCTAAACCTTGCCCACTGTATCTATCACTCTGAGGACAAAGTTATTCCAGTCCAAAGAAAATAAAAACACAAAAGAAGCAGCAGCAAGAGTAAGAGAGAATTTTGTAATACCTAGAGTAGAGCAAATCTGGGCTGTTTACCCAAGGCCCTCAAAGGGGCAGCCCACAAACCAGTAGATATGTCCTCTGCACCTGTATTCCTTTGACAAATGAAAAATTTTTTAAATATTCCTAGAAGCCAGCATTTTCCTACTTTTGGTGTTTCCTTTTACTTAGACAAACAGTTCAGAGCTGGGTGTATGGTTAACAAGACTGTCGATATCCCCTCTCAAAGGAGGATACAAAAGCATAGTCAAGAAATAGTCAACGCCTTCATAAAATGGCTTCCTCACATCTCCTCACTGTCGCTAGAACTGGAGTATTCTATTTCCCTCCAAGTTCAGTGTACTCATGTACCCCAATTAACTAAAGAGAACAGAAACAGGATACTGCACTAGACTCTATATATCATTCATTAATTCAGAAAATATTTACTAAGCAACTACTATATGCCAGGCACAGTCTTAGGTCCTAGGGATAGATATAGCAATGACTGGAAAAGACAAAAAATTAATACTCTTATTGAGTTTACATCCCAGTGAAGGGAGAAGACAATAAACAAGATAAAATATATCATGTGTTATATGATAATTGTGGTAAAGAAATTAAAGGTAGACAGAGTATTAGAGGTGAAGAATGTACATAATGTCTTAAGTGTCAACATCATTCTCATGTTTATGAAAGCTCTGAGATTTAACTGAGAGTCAATCTCATAATGTTATTTAAAATATTTAGTCTCAAAGCACTTGTAGAAAAAATGACCCTACCCATTTGAATATCAGAAGTTTGGCAGTAATTCATGAACATTTGCAGAACAACGTCTTGGAGCATGATCGAAAATGTTCCCACTCAGCCAGTGGGCTGGCCAGCTCTGGCCAGTCTTTCTCAGTCCTCTGTTCCATCATGACTCCTGGGCTCTCGCACAGCACTCTTCAAAATGAGCTTATTCCTCGTTAGACCTGTTCAACCATATGGATCTGAGAGAACCCAACAAATAATGAGCAGTTCTGTTCACAGGGTTGCCTAAGAGCTCATGGTCAGGAGCTCTGTCTTTATCAATACCCAGAGCGTGGCACGAGCACTTTATTAAACAGTGTACGATTCACTGCTGCAGAGAGCTTGACCTTGCTTCACAACAGTGGAGGCCTGTGTTGTGATTTTTCTACTGCAGTTCACATACCATCTTTTTTCCATCACAAATATCTATCACACTATAGGAACTGTCCAGTAAAACAACCTAAATGCCAGGGCTGCCTACATTGTAGCCTGTATAGGATATGGAGAGCTTTACTGCTCTGGTTTCATTAATAGCTATCAGTCTTTCTAATCACTTAGCAAATGGGTTAGAGGTAAGTGTGTGGAATATGTGCTTCTAGAATGCAAAGATATCTACCAAGTGTTATGCTTCCTTCCTAGTGGTGGAAAGTCCAAAATAAAATAATTTGTCCATAATGTAGAGGGAGCATTCTATTATGTCCTGGAATAATGAGCTTCTAAAAACTTCATTGATTTGGCAGGGCTCTAAAACTTCATAAAACTTATATTCTACCCTCTTCTCCCATAGAGGAATGCTTCTAAGGTACGTGCCAAGATTTTCCTGTCTGGTCCTATAACTATGATACCACAGGTTCAGCTAAATTTGATATTCTGTGAAATATCCAGACTACCTAGGTCCTATTGGATTTTAACAAGCCCAGTAAGTTAGCATAGTCCTGGAACAAAATCATAAATGTAAAGCATTGTCCAGAGTATGTGAATACAAATTGCTTCCATTCCTTTTTCTGGATAGAAATGGCAAAGAATTCATTTGCAGGATCAGCAGACACATACCATATCTTGAGGCAGTGCTAATCGGCTTTTGCAAAGATACTACAGCTGGCACAGCAACTACAATTGGGACTAGTACTTATTTAAATTTATGATAGTTCACTAGCATCCTTCAGGACCTGTCTGCTTTTTCATGGTGAGAATTAATTGGTGAATATAATGAGATCACCATCCCCACAAACCATAAAGGCTTTAAGGTAGGTACTATTTCTACCATTCCCCCTCAGGATGAGGTTGTTATTTTTTTGTTTTGTTATCCTTTCTTCCTTGGAGTGGGGGAGTTCCACAGACTTCCATTTTAATTCCCCTTATAGAATAGCTCTTACTCCATAGGCCAAGGAACTGATACAGGAGTTCTGCCAACTAGCAAGTATGTTCATTGCAATTATCCATTCGGGGACAGAGAATTAACCACTGTGTGCATCTGTGGAACCAGTGCATCCACCGTGAACAGGACCTGGACCAGGAGTCTGGTTTTTTTTCCTGGACACCATATATTCCCACTCTTTTGCAAGGGGAGCATAATAACATGGCATCACTCTCAGCTCAGATCCAATGAAATGGCTAACTATTGCCCCTTGCCTCAGCATGTGGATACCTAAGTAAATGATGGTAGGTCTCTTTGAGGAAGGCAGAGGAAATCATTACTGTGTACAGTTACTATGGTATTGCAGGGTCCTTCTTAGAGATGCAGTATCTCCTTCAGCCACTGAGTTACAGGTTTAAAAAGAGGTTCATGTTCAGAAACCATACCAACAATTGTGACTTCTGCTGGGGAGGTTGCTCTCACCTTCCTGATCACCCATCCTTGATTTTTTTTTGTTTGAATAAATTGAGCGATTTCCTTATTGGCTGCCCATCTACTTGCCCTTCGGAATGCCATGTTTTATTAATCACTGCCACAGCTCTTTGCAGGCAGGGCCCCTTTCTGTGCTACCCTGACCATCCAATCATTATAATTGATGTTTAATCTAATGTCTCCACCTGGTATCTATTATTTTGAGGTCCTATTATCTCCATTGCTATAGGGAAACCAGTTCTGTAATAGCTTCTCCTGGTGTCAGTCTTGGCCTATAAAGAACAAGCAATACTGAATTGCTCAGTGATGTTGGTGATCCTCTCACCTGAATAATTATTTTTGCTTTGGTAAATAAACTGAACTTTGGACTCTCTCATCCATCACGGTTGGCTGGTCGATCTTCTAACCTTACAATCACTCTAGCATGCTCACTTTTCTGAAACTTTGGATATCCCTTTCCACCATCCAACCTTTCTTCTCCACTTACTGCAGGCCATTATCCTCTCCAGACTTGCAAGAGCCATCCTAGCAGCATTTTAGCAACATCACCCAGGATCCTTGACCAGATATTAAATCATATCACATGAGAATGTTCCTGCACTGATAAACACTCTTTATTTAACTCTGTATCTATAGCACCGTTAACTCATGGATACCAAAGTCTCCATAGGCAAGGTATCCATTCCTGACAACTAGAAGTAGAAAATTCATGGAAAAGCACATGTAGGAGGTTTTCATAGTGTGGCCTAGGAGTGGCATTAATCACTTCACTCACAGTGAATTAGCTGGAATTCAGTCATATGACTGCAACTCATTATCAAGGAAGCTGGGAAGTATAGTCTAACTTGGTGCCTAAGAAGAAGAGGAGAGTACTGGTCTTTGTGAGCGGCTAGCATTCTCTACTACAACAGCAAAGCCCAATACTCCCATGATTCCTGTGAACTATACTGCCCAGGGGACAGAGCTAGGTAAAATGCATGCTCTATAAAACTTTGAGACTTTTTTGTTTATAATACAAATGTAGTCCCTTTGCGAGCCAATGTAGACCTCAGAAAGAAATGTTTTATTACCAAGGTGATATAAACCAAATAAGACCAAGTAGTTTTCCTAGCTCCTTTCTACATAAGCCTAACCTCAAATTTGATTCTCTGTATATTCCAAAAGCAATGGTGAAGAAAGGCCAGTATGAGGAACAGCAAGGTAGTCAGTGAGAAACAGCATGTACAAGAGAAGAAAAATGGAAAGAAAGGGAAGAAGGAAAATAAAACAGATGGAGAGAGAGAAAGAAAGAGAAAGAACATTTGTCTCAGTATCTAAAGCTGATAGGCAACTCATATAATTGTTCTCAAGACAAAATCCATATCTTTCACCAGCTGCATAAGAGTGATTTAAAGAGGAAAGAATGAATAAAACAGACAGTTGCTGCCAGGGACCACAATCTTTAACTCCTTTGTTCAGTGCAGTGAAAACATCACCTCCTAGAAACAGGATTCAGTAAAATATCCTTTACCTTAATATTGATTTTTGTTCTTTGGAATGAAAAAAGGCATGAGATCCTCCAAAGGGCACAGCTGAACTGCAAAAGGCAGACAATAAGAAAATATCAGTGAATTTGCCTACTACTGTATACTCTTAGCTAAAAAAGGCAAAAAAAAAAAAAAAAAAAGTCATAGTAATCCTACAGCATTTTTGTGGCCTGTGAAAAGCCAGTTTGTTTTTCTAATTATCTGAAAATCCATCACCTATAATATAAGCTCTATTGTTATGGTTTATAAAATATGCCCTCAAAGAAAAAAATCTTCTCCAACAGTGAAAATTCAACGGATTAACAAATATTTAAAGTTTAAAAGTGTACTCTTATAAACAATCACTTCACCAATGATGATAAGAGTGTGGTAAAAATGGCACTTTTACCATGGGGGTGTTATGTTGATACAGGGTAACTTCCAAGATATGTAAGAGTTTCAAAAATATTCACATTTTTTAAACTAACCCTCCCACTTCTAGACATTTATTCAAAAGGGAAAAAATAATAAATGTACATAAGAACATACAGATCTAAGTATTTACCAAAATATTATTTATATATTTTTATTATTAAAAAAATTATAGACTAAGAAGTACATGATTCTAATAGAAAAAAATAGACAATATAGATTTGGCCAGGTAGGACCTAAAAATAACCACTGTTAACATTTTCTTGTCTATTCTTCCAGACTTTTCCCCAAGCGATCAGAAACATATACACACAAAACAGATATCATATGATTTCTTCACTATTGCTTTTTCCATTTAGTAGATAATAATCATCCTCAACCCTATAACACTGTATATAAATTTACATCGTTTTATTTAAGAACCACAAGGCTTTCTATTTTATGATCAAGTCAAAATGATTTTAGCAACTCACTGTTGTTGACATTTGGGTTACTTTCAATTGTTCTTGATTGTATAGAACACTGAGATAAATATCTATACATACATATCTATGGACACATAGTTAAATATATCTTTAGGATAAATTCCAAGAATTTCTTGTAAGTACTCAATATTTAGGATCTTTGATATATATTGTCAAAATATTTTCCAGAGAAGTTATATCAATTTACAATTCTGCTCTGTGTTTGGAACTGCCTATTTCCTCATACTACGACAACATGAGGTATTCTAATCATTTTAAACTTTGTAAGTATGATAGGGGAAATGATATATCATTTTAATTTACATAAATTTTATTACTAGTATATATGAATATTTTAAGTAAATTTTTTTTTCTATAATGAATCACCTATACATCAAATTTAGACCACTTTTCTACTTTTTTTTTTGCTTTATTATTTATTGCTAAGTGGCTTTTTGGTAATTTTGTTTGTTACTTTTCCTTTACATTTGCCAATTATTTCCCTGTAGTTTCTGATTTTAAATATTAAGTTATTAATCTATCCAACATTCATTTAGAAATAAGGTATTTAGTGGGCTCTAAATTATGGAAGGATGGGAGTGAGAATAGTCTTTTTATTCCCCACTACTATGAAAAGCTACCTTTATTATATTCTAAATTTGAAATCATTGGAAATAAATATCCCACAGTAAAAGATAATTAAATCATCTACTTCATAGTATATTAAGCTGTAATTAAATATATTTATAATTAATTTGCAATATTAAAATGTTTTTATCTTATAATAAATGCAGAGGGGAGCTAGCAATTAAATTTTAGAAACAACAGTATTACAACTATGTTTTTTCAAATATTCAAAAATTTACATTTGGAAAAAGACCAAAAAGAATACATACACATAACAATGATTATTTCTCTGGGTTAAGAACATAGCAGGAAGATAATTTCCCTGCTCTTTGAGTCTTTACAATTTTTTTTTTTATGAGTATGTACACTTCTTGTAATGGAAAAAAGTTTACATTTTCTTTAAAAATATAATCAGTATATCTAATAGGATTTTCTATCAAGAAGAGAAAAATATCAAGAAAATGTGAATTAAAGGCTCTGGAGTTTTCACCAAAAGAAGAAATTTAGGCACTATGGTTATCTCTTTCATCACTGTCAGAGTTTCTCCATGCTAACATAATATTGGGGAGGATGAATTAATCAGCATTTTCCAGTCAGGTCAGCATCTCTGAATCTTCTCTTCCACCTACAATCATTTATCCTAAGGGTTCCCATTTCACTTTATTGTGGCAAGCGCCAATGCTTGCCCAAGGTCTGAGGGGATTGATTTGCTATAGAAAACTGATCAGACACCATCCCTATAGAGTACTTTAGTTTCAAGGGAGCCTGAAACAAGGCTTGTATGAAATTGTTCACAAGGTAGTTTTAAAGTCGTATGCACTTTCAGAAACTGTCAGTACCAAAACACGTATTGATCTATGCCGAGCAACAATTCACTGAAATTGCATAAGGTACCTGTACAACTGTAAGCATGGTGAAGAAAAAGAAAAACTAAACTAGACTAGAAAGTACCTCAAGAGAATATAGTGCCCTGGGCTACCCAGAAAAGATTGTAAGGGAAAGCCCAAAGCTTATAGAGTAGAAGACTGCATTGACTGAGATGTTTTCCTTTTTCTTATTTCTCATTAACACCCTTTTAAAGCTTGCACTCCTTATGGAAGCACAGAGAAGTGGCCACATTTCCTCCTGATCAAATTCACCCACTTCTTCACTCCATTTGGAGAAAGGATGATTTCCATCTGCTCCAACCAAAGAAGATTCTTACTCTCAAGTCTCTGGTTGGAGAAAAGAAAGCTCAGTGATCCCCAAATGTTTCTTTTACTTTCTACCTGAGTCACGCTATCCTAATAAGGTAGCAGCACAGGAGTCTGGCATTAAAAAAAAAAAAATCATGATCATGGTGATAATGTCTAAATTGAATGAGGATAATGGTATTTTAAAAGTATAAATCTATAGGAGTTATCAAAAAGGTAGTGAAAAGTCATATATCTGCAAGATCCATACAAGTATTAACTGACTCTAAACACTGGGCCATCCTGTGCCTAAAGGGGAAGAAATAGAAAACATGAAATAAACTCCCTACTCCTGAGACTCTAACAGTCTGGAAATAAAGGAAATAAAAATCATGGACAATGTAGGTAGTTAGTGTCTACACTCTAATATTTATTGAGTATTTGGAATATCATCTCTGCCTTTAATGTTACAGGAACTCAGTAAGGTGCTTTTCACATTCAAAGAGGGATCTCATTATTTTACAGGGTCTTAATATAGTCGCATTCTTGCTCAAAGACACATAGCTACTAAAGTATAACGATGGAAAATGAATCCAGGATTTTCAAGTAAAGATGATGAGTGGAATGTACATATTTACTTTCGCCTCTTTCCAAAACTCCATTAAACTGGTGACAAAGGAGTTTTTAGGCATAAACATGAAGGATGGGGAGAAACTAGAGAGGACATCAGCAACAAAATTACAGAATCTAAAAAGCAGATGGATGAGGGGTAAATAATTTAGATTTAAGAGTACTGAGTCATAGGCCAGCAAGGGTTTAAAGCTGAGAACCTAATCAACTTGAGGCTGCAGAATCTTCAAAAGGTTCAGGAATTGGCAATATCAGTACTCTGACAGAGGGGGTGAACAAGGGCCAAATTAGGAAGATAGGTTGAAAATCTGTTTAGGAATCAATTATAAACATCAGATCCCATACAGCACTCCATGTAACCAGGTAACTTCCTCCCTTCCTCTGGCAAAAGACCGAGTTTATTTTCTAGATATGTAACCACAGATTCTTTGTAATAACAGACCAGATAGAATTGAGGCTTGATGTATTGCATTGCAAAGGAAATAAACATGCATTTGGATGTTGAGACCCTGAGGACTATTCCCTAACTAAGCTCTCAATGCTGGCAGCTGCGCCAGTACCTTGACCTTTCAGAAAGGAAAGTGGTTAGCAACCTCCCTAAGAATCTGCTCTGCCTAAGAAAAAAAGACTTATGTTAATATTGAAGTTTCATCAGCCGAATGGCCCTGCCAGGCCAATTTAGCAAACTCATAGTCAATAACGCCTATCTGCACACCCAGAGCTCTCAATCAGGTTTTTAAATCATGGGTTATCAGATGTATGATAGTTCACAAAGTAAGGTTAAGTACTATCACATAAATGTCTAATCTCGGATGTGTGAATGTATGATTTGTAGCAGGTCCTGATATAAAAAGTGCTTTTTTTAATTGAGAATCCTAATCAAATGTTTTTTGAAAATCAATACTCTAATTTGAATGATAATGAACGATAATAAACAAAGCTTAGAAAAAACCTGGAAGAATCAGAATCTATGCAGGTAGAAGAAAACTAAAGTTAATTATAAGTAAAAGACCTTACTATATTCAGAGAAATTATAATTGTACTAATTAAGCAAGTTACAAAAAAGCAAAAGGAATACTTAAACCATAAAGAGCCCTTGAAAGTTAAACAATACCATCAAGATGGGACAGTAATTTAACTGCATAAAACAGAAGGAGAATATGAAAGAAATTCCCAGAAAGCAAACCAAAATACTAAACTTTATTGACTAGTTACTAATTTAGCATGTGTTAAGTTACTTAAACCTCACAATAACCCGTGAGGCGGAAACTTTTATTATCACCATTATAGATGAGACTGAGCGTAAAGAGGTTAAATAACTTTCTAATGTTCACATAACTTGAACCAATTTATTTCGATTCTCCTTTGCAAACTAAAATTATGTTATTCTTCCCATCCTGGTTCTGATTTTCCATTCTATTAATGTACTTATTAAGCATTTTGTAAATGCTTAGTATCCGTTTCATGTATAGATGGACTATAAATGCATTCAGTAAATAAATATGCTAAACTAAGCATCTTGCTAGGCTATGAAGATAAAGGATGAATAAGCCCTTATTTCAGTTGTTACAGACATATGTTTCTCTTGCTATATCTCATTTTTTTTTCTAGCTTTGTTGAAACATAACTGGCATGTAACGTTATGTAAGTTTAAGGTATACAATATGGCGATTTGATACATGTATATATTGCAAAATATTTACCACAATAAGGTTAATTTAATATGTCTTTCACCTCACAGTCATCATTTTGTTGCTGTTGTTATGGCGAGAACATTAAAGTTCTACTCTCATAGCTACATTCAAGTATACAATACAGTACTGCAATCTACAGTCACCATGCTTTGCCTTACATCCCCAGAACTTCTTATAACTGAAAGTCTGTACCCTTTGACCAACATCTCCGCATTGTCCCACTCCTCAGCTCCTGGCAACCACCATTCTACTCTCTTTCTATGAGTTCAATGTTTTCAGAGTCCATATATAAGCGAGATCATACGGTATTTGTCTTTCTCTGTCTGACTTATTTCACTAGCCTAATCCCCTTGAGGTCCATCTATGTTGTCACAAATGGCAGAATTTCCTATTTTCAATGCCTAATAATATTTCATGGTTTATAGGTATGCAGGTAGAAGAAAACTAAAGATATGTATATACTGCACATTTTCTTTATCCATTCGTAGATGGATACAAGACATGTTTCCATGTTTTGGCTTTTGTAAATAGTGCTGCAATAAACGTGGAAGGGCACATATTTCTTCAAGGTGATTGCAGGCCGCCTGGAACTGACGGTCCCGCCCACCGTCTCTGCCACCGCTCCTAACAGCGCTCCCAAGTCCGCATTGAAATTACAACTAAATTATAAAATAATCAACGTGGAGAATCGCCTGAAGTCCAGCTGATCATAACACCTACATCTGGCGATATAAAGGAACCACATCAAAGCCTGTAGAAGATACAAAGTTGTGAAGTTGGCTGAAACCGTACCTTTGGGTGGTGGAAGATCACTCACTAGCCCAGCATCCCAGCCCAGGTAAGAGGAGATTCTAATAACTGTGACTGTAAAAACCAGAGGGGATTCAGGCCATCTGGGTGAGACAGAAGGAAACAGAAACCCTAGATACCCCTTTGAATGACCCACGCACAGGCTTTCTGACCTGTGGACACTCACCTGGAACACCAGTGGTGGGTCAGAGGCTCACATGGGATTTATAACGAGAAAGTCTGCATTACCTGGCACCAGGACGAGGGCTGGAAGGGAAGCCACTATTGTGCTTCAGTCCTGCCCCGCTACCAGGCAATTTACAGACCTCGCCAGCTCGACTGTGCAGACCCCTCCCACAGAGATATTAGGAAGCTCTGGCCTGAGGGGATCAGTCTGCCCCACCCAACCTTCAGATTGCCCTGGGCTTTTGTTGCTGGATGGCTGCCAAACCCTGCTCCAATTCAGGGCCAAACTTTCCCAGCGGGTGGCAAGCACTGTGAGCTGCATTTCTGAGATAGGGTCTGGCAGATCACTGTTGCCAACAAGAACTTGGGTGGATCTTGGGGATCTGTGGGCTAGTCTCAGACAGCAGCTGATCTTGTTGTGATCTGGGACTTCTGCGGGACCCTGTAAATGGTACCAAAGTTGCAGCAAGACTGAGGATGTATTGATCTGACTGCCATTGTCTCTCTAAGACACCACCCCCCTCCACCCTACCCGCAAATTTTCCCAGGTGGCCCATTGACAATGAACTGCCCTGCCCCTCCCTTCCCCTGATCTCCCAATCCACAAAGGCAACCAGCAAACACAGGGCGGGCACTGAATGGAAATCAGTGGCAGGCAGACCTCTGCTGCCTGTGAGAGTTGCATTATTGTGTCCGGGGAGTACAGGGCTCTGTGGGACTGCCCCAGATGGCAGCTGGTCTCACTGTGATCTGTGACTACAGCAGGAACACCTGGGCACAGAAGTTGCAGCGAGACTGAAGCTGTATTGGCTGGATGGCCCTTGCCTCCCTGAGATCCCTCTTCACCCAAGCCACAAAGTACCTACGGCCCATTGACAGGAAACCTCCTATGCCTAGTTTGGCTCTGGGGTTGTACAGTCTGCATAGGCAACAGACCCTGTCTAGCACAGTGAGAGCATTTCAGGGAAAACAGTTGTGGACAGACCACTGTTGCCTGTACAAGCTGCAATATCTCTTGAGGGGATTGCAGGGGTCTGTACTGGCCTGGCGGCCCTTGACTCCCTGAGCTCCTGACACAACCAATACACAAAGTGCCCTCTGCATGTTGACAGGCAGCTGCCCTTGCCCCAGGGTGGCGCATTCAGGTCCAAGGTGGGCAGTAGCTGACCTTGCTGTGAGTGGAAACTCGTACAGAGAGCCACAGAGACAGCGTTGGCACGTAAACTGACACTGCAGTGGCAGGGGGAAATTTACTCCCAGGATCACTGTACCACCCAAAATGCATATTACCCAGAGGTTCATCCAGTTTCAGAGACTTACAGGCAACTGACAGGCAGTGTCAGGCATTGAGGAGCATTGGTCCCTCTGCTAAACTGCCATAGGTCGGGGACGGGAGGATAATCAACCACTACCTACAGCACTGTCTCTTCCACTTACCTATAGATCTAGCATAGGCAACAACCATCAGCAGATCACTTTGTAGTTCTCACAGGGGAGCCCTGAGCAATCAAAAACAGCTGCTGACCTTGGCCTACAGGGGAGCCCTTCCCAAGGGGCCACGAATCCAACGCATCTGGAGGCTGGCACCAGACCACAATGGAGCAACTCCTGACTAGTCCCACTAGCGGTACACACAAAGGGTGGTTGCAACAAGTACACAAGCCTGCTAGGGCAAATCTCACTCAGTGAGGTCAGCCCCCACACAGCAACTCTTACACTGTGGGTGCAGCCAATTCCCACAATTAGTCAGCCTGAGCATTAATCCCATCCACTGATCTACTAACAACAATAAAGGTTTGGCGACAACAGAAGATCACACACAATCCACACAAAGATCATGTCCAGACACTCCGGCATAGGGGATCAGGGATAGTGCACCATTGGGCCACACAGGACATCTTCCAGATCAGGCCATCTGGCCAAGGCTGAGAGACAAAATAAATATTTCTGATGCATAGAAATGAACACAGAGAGGCTAATAAAATGAGAAAACAAAGAAACATGCCACAAATGAAACAACAGGAGAAAACTCCAGAAAATAAGGTAAATGAAATGGAGCCAAGCAACCTATCAGAGACAGAGTGGAAAATAATGGTTATAAGGATGCTCAACAATCCTATGGGGAGAATGGATGAGCACAATGAGAACCTCGACAGAGAGACAGTAAGAATAAAAAAGGACACAGAAACCATAAAAAAGAACCAGATAGAAATGAAGAATAGAATGAAATGAAGTATACATTAGAAGGATTCAACAGTAGATTGGACAAAGCAGAAGACTGAATCAGCAAATTGGAAGACAAGGTAGCAGAATACACCCAATCAGAACAACAAAAAGAAAAAAGAATTTTAAAAAATGAGGATAGTTTAAGAGACCTCTGGGACAACATGAAGAGTAAAAATATCCGGATCATAGGAGTATCTGAAGAGGAAGAGAGAGAGCATGGTATTGAGAATCTATTTGAAGAAATAATGACAGAAAACTTCCCTAACCTGGCAAAGGAATTAGACAGACAAGTGCAGGAAGCACAAAGAGTCCCAAACAAGAGGAATTCAAACAGAGCTACAAGACACATTATAATTAAAATGCCGAAGGTCAAAGACAAAGAGAGAATCTTAAAAGCAGCAAAAGAAAGGCAGCTAGTTATTTACAACGGTTCCTCCATAAGAATGTCTGCTGATTTATCAATGGAAACTTTGCAAGCCAGAAGAGACTGACAAGAAATACTCAAAGTTATGAAAAATAAGAATCTGCAACCATGAACACTATACCCAGCAAGGCTTTTGGTTAAAATGGAAGGTGAGATAAAGTTTTCCAGACAGAGAAAGGCTTAAGGAATTCAACAAGCCAGTATTACAATAAATGTTAAAGGGACTTCTGTAAAAAGAGAAGGGGTAAAAAATAAAATAGAAATAACAAATATGAATAATAAAGTGGCAGCAACTATGTATCTATCAGTAATCACTTGAAATGTAAACAGATTCAATGCTGCAATCAAAAGACATAGGGTAACCAAATAGATAAGAAAACAAGACTCATGCATATGATGTCTACAAGAGACCCACGTCAGATCAAATGACACTCACAGACTGAAAGTAAAGGGATGAAAAAAGATATTTCATGCAGATGGAAATGAAAAAAAAAAAACCTGGGGAACAATACTTATATCAGATAAAACAGACTTTAAAACAAAGGCTATAATAAGAAACAGAGAAGGGCATTACCTAATGATAAAGGAATCGATAAATCAAGAGGATATAACCCTAGTAAACATATATGCACCCAACACGGGAGCACCTACATACATAAAGCAATTATTGACTGACATAAAAGGAGAGATCAACAGTAATACACTCATAGTAGGAGACTTTAAGACCCCATTGACACCAATGGATAGATCTTCCAGGCAAAGAATCAACAAGGAAACAATGGGCCTAAAAGACACACTAGACCAGATGTATTTAACAGATATTTTCAGATCACTTTACCCGAAAGCAGCAAAATATACATTCTTCTCAAATGCACGTGGAACATTTTCTGAGACAGACCACATGTTAGGACACAAAACAAGTCTCAATAAATTTAAGAAGACTGAAATCATAACCATCTTCTCTGATCACAATGGTATGAAACTAGAAATCAACTACAATAAAATAACTGAGAAATACACAAACACATGGAGGCTAAATAACACACTACTAAATAATGAATAGGTTATTAATGATATCAAAGAAGAAATCAAAAGATACCTAGAGACAAATAAAAATGAAAAAACAACTCAAAATCTATGGAACACTGCAAAAGCAGTCGTAAGAGGAAAATTCACAGCAATACAGGCCTACCTCAAGAAACAAGAAAAAATTCAAATAAACAATCTAACCTTACACGTAAAAGAACTAGAAAAAGAACAGCAAGCAAAGCCCAAAGTGAACAGAAAGAAGGAAATAATAAAGATCAGAGTGGAAATAAATGAAATAGAGTCTAGAAAAACAATATAAAAGGTTAATGAAATCAAGAGCTGGTTCTTTGAAAGTATAAACAAAATTGACAGACCCTTAGCCAGACTCATCAAGGAAAAAAAGAGAGAGGATTCAAATAAATAAAATTAGAAATGAAAGAGGAGAAATTACTAGAGACTCCATAGAAATACAATGGATCTTAAGAAAATACTACGAGCAATTATATGCCAATGGATTGGACAATCTAGAAGAAATGTACACATTCCTAGAAACATACACTCTCCCAAGACTGAGTCAAGAAGAAACAGAAAATCTGAACCAATCGATTACCACCAATGAAATAGAATCAGTCATTAAAAACCTCCCAAAAAACAAAAGTCCTGAACCAGATGGCTTCATAGGCAAATTTTACCAAACACTCAAAGAAGAATTATCACCTATTCTTCTCAAACTATTCCAAAAACTTCAAGAAAAGAGAAAGCTCCCTAACTCCTTTTATGAGGCCACCATTACCTTGATTCCAAAACCAGGCAAAGACATTACAAAAAAAGAAAACAATAGTCCAATATATCTTATGAATATTAATGCAAAAATCCTCAACAAAATATTAGCAAACCGAATTCAGTAATATATTAAAAATATCATACACCATAATCAAGTTGGATTTATTCCTGGGATGCAAGGTTACTTCAATATCCACGAATCAATTAATGTGATACATCACATTAACAAATCGAAAGATAAAAACCATATGATCATATCGATAGATGTAGAAAAAGTGTTTGACAAAATCCAGCATCCATTTATGATAAAAACTCTCAGCAAAGTGGGAATAGAGGGAACATACCTCAATATAATAAAGACCATATATGATGTTAACCTACAGCTAACATCAAACTCAATGAGGAAAAGCTAAAAGCATTTTTCTTAAGATCAGGAACATGACAAGGATGTCCACTTTCCCCACTCCTCTTCAACATTGTATTGGAAATCTTAGCTATAGCAATAAGACAAGAAAGAGGAATAAAAGGTATTGGATTGGAAAGGAAGAAGTAAAACTCTCGCTATGTGCCGATGACATGATACTATATAGAGAACCCTAAAGATTCCACCAAAAAACTGTTAGAATTGATCAAGGAATTCAGTAAAGTAGCAGGTTACAAAATAAATATTCAGAAGTCAGTGGCATTTTTATACACCAATGCTGAACTTTCAGAAAGAGAAATTAAGAAAACAATCTTATTTACAATTGCATCGAAAACTATAAAATATCTGAGAATCAAATTAACCAAGAAGGTAAAAGACCTGTTTTCAGAAAATTATAAGTCATTGAAAAAAGAAATTGAAGAAGATACAAATGAATGGAAACATATACCATGTTCATAGGTTGAAAGAATCAACATTGTTAAATGACCATACTACCCGAAGCAATCTGTAGATTCAATGTAATCCCTATCAAAATACCAATGGCATTTTTCAGAGAGCTAGAACAAATAATCCTAAAATTTATATGGAGCCATAAAAAACCCTGAATAGCCACGGCAATCTTGAGAAATCTTAGAGGTATCACACTACCTGATATCAAACTATACTACAAGGCTACAGTAATCAAAACAGTATGGTACTGGCATAAAAACAGATACCTTGATCAATGGAACAGAATAGAGGGCCCAGAAATAAATCCACACCTATATGCTCACTTAATATATGACAAAAGAGGTAAGAATATACAATGCGGGTAAAGACAGTCTCTTCAATAAATGGTGTTGTGAAAACTGGACAGATAGAAGAAAAAAGGAAGGCAGACCACCCTTTTATACCATATACAAGAATAGACTCAAAATGGATTAAAGACTTAAATGTAAGACCCGAAACTATAAAACTTCTAGAAGAAAACATAGGTAGCAAATTATCTGATATTACTAACAGTAATTTCTTTTTGGATATATCTCCTCAGGCAAGGGAAACAAAAGAAAAAATAAACAAATGGGACTACATCAAACTAAAAAGTTTTTGTACAGCAAAGGAAACCATCAACAAAACAAAAAAATAACTGACTGATTGGGAGAAGATATTCGCTAATGATACATCTGATGAGGGGTTAATATCCAAAATATATAAAAACTCATATAATTCAACAACAGAAAAACAAACAATCCATTTAAAAAATGGGCAGAAGACCTCAACAGATACTTCTCCGAAGAGGAAATACAGATGGCTAAGAGACATATGAAAAGATGCTCAAAGTCACTAATCATCAGAGAAATACAAATTAAAACCACAATGAGATATCACCTGACACCTGTCAGAATGGCTATCATCAATAAATCAAAAATCAAGAAGTGTTGGCGAGGATGCAGAGAAAAGGGAACCCTCATACATTGTTGGTGAGATTGCAAATTGCTACAGCCACTATGGAAAACAGTACAAAGGTTTCTCAAAAAATTTAAAATGTGTATACCTTTTGACCCAGCAATTGCACTTCTGGGTATTTATCCAAAGAAAACCAAAACAATAATTCATAAAGATCTATGCACCCTAATATTAATGGCAGCACAATTTATAATAGCCAATATATGGAAGCAACCTAAATGCCCATCAACAGATGATTGGATAAAGAAATTATGGTTCATATATAAAATGAAATATTACTCAGCCATTAAAAAAATGAAATCCTAGCATTTGCAACAACATGGATGGACCTAGAGGTTATTATGATGAGTAAAATAAGTCAGACAGAGAAAGATAAATACCATATGATCTCACTTATATGCGGAATCTAAGGGACAAAAAGAACAAACTAATCAAAAACAGACTCACGAATATAGTGGACAATTTGATGATGGACAGAGGGAAGCGGGGCTTGCGGGGCTGAGAGAATGAGGTGAAGGGTTAAAGAAGTACAAATTAGTAGTTGATAGATGGTCACGGGGATGGGTGCACAGCAGAAGAAATGCAGTTAGCATTAATATATTGGCTAGGTGGAAAACCAGAGAGAAGGAGCAATTAGGGGAATCATTTTATAAACCATATAAATGTCTAACCAATGTACTATATACTTGAAACTAATTAAAATAAATAAATTTATATTTAAAAAAGTAAATAATAAAAAAAAAGAAGGTGATTTAATTTTTCTTGGATATACAATTCTCTAGGGAAGTAACATTTTGATCATCCGAAGCTCACCACACAACTTTTGTGACATAGAAGAGGCTCAAAAAATGTTGTGAAAATGATGTTAAACCAGTTCCACTGGGGCAAAGTCCAAGACTTTAACTCAGAAAAAAACATTAATTCCATTTCCCTCCTCCTAATACTAGCAAATACCCTCCTCAGCACCTTCTAATTGTTTTTGACACCCTCCTGGCTATGGCAGAGCTCAGCCCATATACATTCTTATAGTCTTCAGAAAGCATCCTCATGTGAGCACCAAAAATGAATGTATGCTCCTTAAGTCCAGACTCCCAGACAAGAATTCAGTCCCAGTGGGATTCTGTGCTGCATCTCCTCGTGGGAGACTTCTGTTTCTTGGCTGCCCTCAAGGAATCCACTCATTCAGCTCCATCTCCCTGGCCAACTACCACTCCTACCTAATCAAATTTGGCAGGCAGCTAGTCAGTCCCCCAAATTAAAAGCTTTATGTATTTGCTCATGAGGCTGTCAACCTACTGGGGCTCTGCCTGGATATGGGGCGGGGGATGGAGTAACATTCTGAATCTTTTCTTATTTCTATGGAACATAGGATATAAAAATAAAATGGGAAGATGGTGATTTGCTCAATATGCAAGTTTAAAAAAGGCCCCTCCAATGAAAGCCCTGGAAGAGATGTCAAAAGAACATTGCCACTTCACCACCAGCACTCAGAGGAAGCTACTTAGCTTCACCATGTGACTCAGTTTCACCTTTATTAAATGAGGCAGTTGGACTAAAGCAATAATTAGAAACTGTCTTCTGTCAAGCCCTAGAGTTTCACAGGGTACTCTGGGGCCAGATGAAGTAGGGGGTTAGGAAAAATTGAGAAAGAAGGGTTCTCTAATGAGATAGACAGTAACCTAGCAAATAATCTCCCACTCTTGCATCAATCTGAAAAACTCTGTTAAATTTATTAACAAATAATTCTGCTACTTGTGTAAGATTTCATTTGCTGAAGAAAGGTTCTGCTGCAAAAGAAAATAAAAGAGAAAATATCGTATTTAATGATTTCTCAATTCCTTACCAGCTCCATCAATAATTCAATAATATGTCTAACATTTCTTAATTGTATTTATTTTGAAAGTAGAAATTATTTAGCCTGTCTTAACATCGTAACACACACCACCCTCTCCCCTCTTTCTCTTCCGAGTTACTCCCTTGTGTATAAGTGATTCATCCTAGGAAGAGAACCTGTTCAATTGCTATTCTCAAGTGAGTGCTGCTTACCTGGGTATTAGGACAGTTATTTTAAATTATAGTTACATCCCCTAAAGTCTGTCTCTGTTTAGAACTCTTCATTCCTTATCAGCACAGTATACAATTGAATCCTTGTGTTTCAACTGGGGATTTTTAAGCCAAAGAAGGTTCATTTCCAATAACTAAACACAATAGGAAAGGAAGGGAGAGAAGGATGAGAACAAGAGAAGTATGAAAGAGTGAGAGTTGAGGAGAGTTGGTGCCACTGAGAACCTACTCTGTGAAAAGTCCCACAACATGTACCTGGCAGGGCCAGGATCTGAATCTAACTCTGAAACACTCTTAAGTCCACTTCTTTTTCCTCCTTCCACTTAGATTATATGTTATTAATAAACATTACACATCCCAAGCTTAGTGTGAACTTACTGCTTCACTGTGACTTTGCCAGTTACCTTCCATGAAGGTGTTTAGTAAGATTTTTATTTAGGGCTACTTATTGACTCCACTTCTGTCGTGCATGTGTCAGTTTTTCTGTCCTAAGCACTTTTCTCACATACACATATGCTTTTCCTATGAGATCTCAATTTCTCTTATAGTTTAACCTAGAACCTGTGCTCTTCTCACTCTCATTTTTAACTCCTGCTCAAAGTTCTTTCCTCAGTTCTAGAGCAATTCAGGACATCTCCACCTGAATGTCTTAAGTATGTCACAGTCAACAAATTTAAAACAAAACTCGTTACCTCCCCACAAATTTCCTCAAACCAGCTTCTCTGCCAATCCTCATCTCAGTTAACAGCAGCACCATTCATCAAGACAAAAACCTCAAAATCAACCTTGACTTTTACCTCCCTACCTCCCTACTCTTCATATCCAGCTTCAATCAGTTTCTGCCAAAGTGATTTCTAAATGTCTTTTTTTCCTCTTTTTATCTAAACTTCTATTGCTTGGTAGAGGTCATCTCCCTTCCTCTCAGTTTTTTGATAGCTTCCAGCTAGCTTTCCTGTCTCAAGTTTTTCTTCCATTTAGTTCAATTTATAAAAGCAAAATTGATTAGAGTCTATTTCTGTTTAGAATTCTTCAAGTTGGCCATCCTGTACCTCTTGAAATTCTTTCCTCGGCCTTCCAGTTCCACGATTTTCTTGTTCCAACTTTTGTGGCAGTTCGCTCTTATTTTTATTCATTGGCTTTATTTACTTTCCCACTTTAATTGTATTGTTTGCCCCCAAATTTGCCTCTTTGTTCTTTAATATTTTTATAAATATTCCCCTTTTGCTGCTATGGCTGCAGCTATTATCCATATGTTTACAACATCCACATCTTTATTTCCAGCCCTGACATCTCACCCAAGCTTCTGATTCATATTTCTGTCTACCTACCGAACTCATTATTTTCACCATAAAACCTGCTCTCTAGATTATCGTACTCTCCAAACAATATTACAAGTTATCTGTTCTCCAAAACTAGCAGCCTAGAAGAAAATCTAAGTCTCTCTGAATTCTTCAGTATCAGAATTAAAAAACTAATTGTCTGCTACCTTCAAACATCTACTAAGAAAAATCTTTGAAATCCACCTTCTCCATTCCCTCTGCCATTGTCTCTACCCAGATCTTTACCATCTTTTGTGTGAAATGTGGCATCAATGTCTCTGAATAGTCCCTCTCACTTCTAATCACTTATTCACTCATTTTACTCAGTTGTTTTCCTCAAACATAAATCTATGCAATTGAGCTCTACCTTTTAAAACCTACAGTTATGCCCAATTGTAAAAGTATAAAATCAGGTTTATCACGCAGAGCCCTTCACAATTGCCTTTACTGAATAAGAACTATCTCCCTCTCCCCATTTTCTTTCATTCAGCACCACCAGCCAAGAAAAGAGTAGCTGATGATTTGGATTAATCAGTCTAGCACAGTGACTGGGCATATTTACTAGTGAGTGAGTTCATTAGATGTAACAGTTATTCTTTTGCTGCTCAGACTTCAGATCCAGCCAGGTCTTGTGCTTCATTTTTCTCTACATCACCAGCAACTCATTGGTTAAGTTGGAATGTAGTTTAAAGCTACAACCATATCAAATTCAAGGGAAAACAAGCAGGAGGCCATACTGCCAGCCTACACAATGTTTCCCAAACCATATTCTGCAAGAAAGTACTACACGGGAAGGTATCAGTCTTTGCCTAGCTACTAATAAATTTTAAGTGTGTGTATGAGTGTGTTCATAAATACATATATACATTTGGTTATTGTCCTTCATGTAGCTCTTTTGGTTAGAAACCACATGGAAAGAAAGAGGAAAATTGCAATAAAAAATATTTCACTTCTCATTTTTAACGCCATTAATCAGAGAAGAATCTAGTTTTTGTGAGGCCAGATGCTTATGTAAGTTTGGGCGGGTGGTCTTTATTAAAATAACAATTAGAAAATTCTTTTAAAAAATCATAATAAATTACAAATTTTAGAAAGTTGACAAATACCATAAATACAAAAAACAATCCAGAAAAATAACATTTTTTATTAACTATTGTACTGATGTCTTTAATATCTGTTTTTCTAAATTTGAGGGGCTATAATTTCTTGATTGTCTCTTCACACTCAAAGATTTTTAATATTTACTGTAGAATAGTAAGGTCATTCTGAATTTCTTCTAATGTGGTTGATCTAAATTTTTTTTATTATTGTTATTGATAGTTTAGAAGTATTTCTTTCCATTTTGTGTGTAACTTTCTTTGTGGTTCTGCTCAGGTACCATTTCTGGCTCAGTGGCAAGCACAGTGAGACTCCAGCCTTTTGCCCTCCCTAGATCCAGCACAGTCCGGGCAGCTCCTTACTTATCTGAGCACCCTTCCCCCAGTCTAATAGTGTGCTACCATGATGATCTGGGAATTGGTGAGGGGGATGCAGGTTGCTATGATCTGAATCACAGTGGCCCTAAACAGGATGCAGAGCAGCATCTTATTCAGATCCATTTTATTGGTATCTAAGATAGGATTGGGATGATCCATAAAAGCAGGGTGTTGATGGAGACCAGGCAGAAGTAGAAGGAGTGCTGACAGCCTACTGGTCCCACTCACAGTCCCAGGACCACCATCAAGGGCAGGGCTCCATGTCTCCGATATCCTAATTTTCTATTGATTCCTACCATCGTAGAGAAGAACTCAGAGGCTTGATGTACTGCACTGCAAAGGAAAAACAGAAGAGGCATGCTCGAGCAAGAGGTCCTGAAACTTAAGCTTCGCATGTTCATGGTAGATCTATCCCTACTCAGATCTTTTCTCTATGATTCTTTTTTCAGGTATTCTTTCTTCTGCCAGAAGTCTCTCTTTCCTTTTCTCCGTTTGCCATTTCCTGCTCATTGTTTCAAATACTAACATATTACCTCATCTCTGGAGATGCCTGCCATGACATGACGTGACATAACATCCTATACTCATACTTTTGTCAAACCATGAACCATGAAATATTATAATTTGTATCACTGTATATCTATATGTCTACCTCTCTCATTAAATGGAGATGTTATTAGGACAGGAACTACGTTTATTACTTTTATATTCCTTGCCTTTACTACTTACTACCTCTGTCACATACTAGATTTTTAACAAATAATTGTTGAATGAATGGTTGAATGTCTTATCTCCAAGTGTCACCACCTCTAAAAAGTCTCCCAGACTCCTTCACACAGAATTAACCCATTATGCCCAACGTCTTGTACATAGTGAGTTCTTAACAAATTATACAGAAGGATTTATGTATTTATTTACCATATCACTAGAAATATCAAAGAAATACCAAAGAAAAAATCGAACTCTTGGTTTCCTTTCTCTCAGCATCTTGGCATGGGAGTGAAATCTGAATATATCTTAGATAAGGAATAAGCTACTTTTCTGAGGTAGAAAAAGCTAACGTTTATGAGTGTGCACTGAGTACTAAGCAGTGTTCTAGGTGTTTTATATGAACAATTTTACTTAATTCTTACAGCAACTCTATAAACCAGTAATGTTATCTTTTTTTAAAAAAAAATAAAGGCCCTGAGGCTTGGCGAGGTTATATAAACATACCAGACACATGGTTAGCTAGTAGAAGAAACAGAATTCAGACACTAGCAGGCTGAATCCAGAAACCTTGTCTTAATCTCTTCAATATTCAATGGTCTGGGTCATTTTTACTGCTGCCCATGATTGTCAAGTGTGCTCTGTAACTTTAAGTCACATACCATAAAATATCAGTCAACTGGAAAGCTCTGAGCATTTAGTTAATTAAATTTTTTGATTAATATTTTAGTAACCATTCCCCTGCCTAGTAAGTACAGAATACAATTTAATCCTCATTTTCAAATTTAGAATCTCCTAGGTTCTCAAGGACATAATTTTTTTTATTATTATTATTCATGCCTACAGCACCTGGTCTTCCTAGGTGGTCTCCCATCCAAGTACTAACCAGGTCCAACCCTGCTTAGCTTCTAAGATCAGACATCAGGCTTGTTCAGAGTAGCATGGCCATAGACCATTGACTGTGGCTCCATTGGGGCACGAACCCAGGACCTTCTGCATGTAAAGCAGATGTGATAACTGCTACTCTACGGAACCACATCCTCAAAGACATAATTTTTAATCTTAGTAATTATTGTTCCACACATAGCTGTAGGAAACCTGGAAAATGTGTTGGGATAGTAGACAAACTGGAGATAAGAATGAAATGATTCAGAAGAGATGATCCAGGATACTGGATCCAGGCTTCTGAAAACTGTGATACATGAGGAACTGTTCAAAGAACCCTACTTTCACTGGAAATCAAAGACTTTGGGTGTTGATTAAGGTGATCATGACTTATTAGCATCATTGGCATACTTGAAGCTGGTCTTTTAGGTCTAACTTGCTCACTCAGTCACTGACTCATTTCATTGCCTTTCTTTTTCATCCTCCATTCTCATTCCCCTCCCCTCATGGAAGTATTCTAATGTATTCAATATATTTATTTTTATGTGCTGTTATGAAAAATATTGGTGCTTTGTGCACATACATTTTAAATTCACATAAAAGAGTATTTTATTAAATAGTTTGCTCTTTTCATTCAGCACTATGCCACTGGATTCCATTTTATTACTGTGTACTAATCTGTGTCTAATGGTGGCAGTGTTCTTCATAATGTTCACCCAACCGTACTTTACCTATCTACTTTTCATTGTTGCAGGCCTCTGGACTTCCTCCAACTCTTTGCAATCACAGATAACCTGGAGTGAATATCCTTCTCTCTGTCACTTATGGACCTCTGTAAGAATTATTTGGGGACATAAATGCATGATCTTCAAAGAGTATACCTAAAAGGCTATCATGTACTCAGTCTTTGTTTGACTCACCGATGAATTCACAACATTCAGAACAATGCATGTATATAATAGTAGTGCTCAATAATGCACTCTACTCTACCCCAAGATTGTCTAATATATAATATTTGCTAAATGGATGAATAAATAAATGAATACAGAATAAATATCCTAACTTCTAAAGCTGACATTCTAGGGGTACGTAATAGCAGTAAACAAATAAACACAAATGCAAATAAAGGTGATAAAGGCTCTAAAAAAAAATAGGGCAGAGTATGGAGAAAAAGAGTCATGAAGATCCTACTTTAAAAATGAAGTTATGAAGGCATGTCTGTTGAGATGATTTTTGAGCAGAGACCTAAATAAAGTGAGAAGGAAGCCATGTGGATAACCAGAGCAAAATCTTTCAGACAGAGGAAAACAATAACGACAAAAGCCCTGACATGGCAGCACTCTTGGCATGTTCAAAAAACAGCTGAGGCCCAGAGGTTAAGAAACATCTAAGAGCACAGTGGAGATAGATTAGAAAAAGTAAAGAAGAAAATAATTGGGCAACTGTACATTATAGTAAAGACTCTAGTTTTTTATTTTGTATGACAGGAAGCCATTGAAAGGTTTGAAAATAGAAGTTACATCACCCAATGGGTCTGAAGAAAATTATTATGGTTTCTGTGTGGAGAACAGACTATAAGGAAGGCTTATAATGGGAGCGAGTTGACGAAGTAAGAGGCTACAGCCATTTTACAGATGAGAGATGTTTGCATAAGGAGTCACAGTAGAGGTATTGAGAAGAAAACATGTTCTGGATGTACTTAACAAGTAAAGCTAACAGGATTTGTTGCTGGAAATGATGTGGGACATGAAAGAAAGAACTGAACTGAAGATAACTCCAAAATTTTGGACCTAAGCAACTGAGTGAATATGTCATTTATTGGGATGGGTAAGAAAATTAAGGCGTGGATTTGAGGTAGGACTTAGATAAGGAATTTAATTTTGAATGAATTAAGTAGGTAGTTACATACATACCTTACATGTACGGGTGTCAGGAGAAAAGTCTTGACTTGGAATAATACATTTGTTAGCCATTAGCATATAAAGATAGTTTTTAATCTCTGGGACAGGATGAGATCATTAAGGTATAAGTGTAGACAGAGGTGATTAAAATGCCCTGGGACATTCTAAGGTTTGGAAATTACAAAAATCAAGAATCTGGCAAGGAGAATAAAAAAGAACAATCAACAGAATATAAGGAAGGCTAGAGAGTATGATATCAAATTTTTTAATTTGAATTAAAAAATTCAAATATTTTTTTAAATCAAAATAAGATTTGAAAAAATTAGTGTTATGCGGTGAATTGTGTCCCTCATAAGTCATATGTTGAGGTCCTAAATCTCAAGTTCCTCAGAATGTGACTATTTTTGGAGGTAGGGTTTTTTAAGAGATAATTATGTTAAAATGAGGTCATTAGGGTGGACCCAAATACAATATGACTAGTGCCCTTGTTAGAAGAGGAAATTTGAACACAGGCATGCACAGAGGGTTGACCATATGAAGACACAGGTAGAAAGAAGACAGCCATCTACAAGCCAAGGAGAAAGGCATCAGGAGAAACCAACCCTGTCAATAATTCTATCTCAAACTTCCAGCTTTTAGAACCGTGATAAAATAAATCTCCATTATTTAAGGCTCCGGTCTGTGGTATTTTGTTGTGACAACCCTAGCCAACAATTAGCCCTTGTTTTTGGTGATGCAGAGGTCACTGGTGATGTTGAAATGAGCAGTGTCAACAGATAAGAGGGAATCAATGCCTGACCAGGGTTTGTGACACCAGAAGAAAGAAGGCAGAATTATGTTCACTGAAAAGAAGCTTTTAAGGACATAGATTTTATTTTAGCATTTGATTGCATTTTTGACAGCCCAATGGGCTACCTACAGGTAGCTCTCTGATCAAGAGTAGAGTTTGGACAATTAATTACATCATTAATTCTGAAATTATTTTATTGTTAAGACAATTATGGAAAAAAGCTTTTAAATAACCAGATAACATTCTTGTTATTTGTCTCTTTATTCAAAAGTGGAGACTATGAGGAAGTACATAAGATATTTTATTCAAATGTTCTCATTGTTTGGGTTCTGATTAATTTTTTCAGCTTTACTGAGGTATAATTGACAAATAAAATTTAGATACGTAAAGTGCACAACATGATGAGTTAATTAACACATCCATCTATTTGCCCTGTCTTTTCTTTCTTTTGTTGTTGAGAGCATTTAAGGTTTACTCTCTTAGCAAATTCTAATTAAACAAGACAATGTTATCCACTACCGTCACCATGTGATATTTTAGATCCTCAGAACTTATTCATTCTAAAACAAAAAGTTTGTACCCTTTTACCAACCTCTCCCTATTTCCTCCACCACCATCAGCACCTCCCTCCTCAGCCCCTGACAATCAAAGAAAGACAAATACTACATGCTATCATTTATATGTGCAACTTAAAAGAATTTGAATTCATTAATTATTTTATCTTACATAAAAAACGAGGAATTTCAAAGGCTTCTTATCAACCATTGCACTAACTTCATGTTGGCTAATTTTCATGTTTGATAAGGTTAATTCGAAATTTACTTTATGCTCTCCAGATGCCAAGGGTTCATTCTATCAACAGAGAAGCTTGCTGCTACATATGATTTTTTAAACATGAGCTTACAAGCACAGTCTATGTTTATGTGTCAAGTAATAATTTCGAATCAGAACAACTTTCAACTGGTTTTTTCATTCTAATAAGTAATATTTGTTGGCACCAAATTTCTTAGAAGGAGGAGAGGAGGCTTGTGGTCTTCCTTTGCTTTTGCTCCCCAGGGTTCATTTATATGATATGCCAGGAATGCCTACTGAGGTCATGGAATAATGACACTGATTAACCTCTTTCAGAGAACTTTTTTGAATCGATCAGAGAGAAATGTTCTTTCTCTCAGTGGGGTCCAACCCTAATAACATATCACTCTCCTCCCGGCCAAAGATATGATAATGAAAATAATAACAATCCCAGCATTTTAAATAGTACTTCATATTTGCAGAGCACTTCCAACTATTATCTAGGGAATGTTTTAAAAAGATAGAACAAGGGTGGGCTGCACTCACTACCCAGAATAAGGAACTAAATTAGGAAAACTAAATTAGGAGAACTAAACTTGCCTAGACCTGAATGTTCTTCCTTTGAAGCTGGGAAGACTGCTTTTATAGTTCTCCAATATGATCTGTTTCTGTACTTATAGTGTCATTTGGTGTCATCTCACATTCCCTTTTACGTTAGAGCATTTTATAGTCCTTTTATGATTTGGGTGTTGTTGTGGTCTGAATGTTTGTGTCCCCCCCCAAAATTAACATGTTGACATCTAATCCCTAGGGTGATGGTGTTAGGAAGTGGGGCCTTTGAGAGATGAGTAAGTCATGAATCAGGTTAGTCCCCTTATAAAAGTCACCCTAGGAAGCTCCATTGCCCCTTCTGCCATGAGAGGCTACAATGAAAAGACGGCCATCTAGGAAGTGGCCTCTCACCAGACACAGAATGTGTCAGACCCATGATTTTGGATTTCCCAGGCTCCAGAACTATAAGACATAAGTGTTTGTTGTTTATAAACCTCTCAATTCATGGTATTTTGGTATAGCAGCCTGAACAGACTAAGACAGGTATAGTTAGAGAATCTGAGCTGGGACTCTCCAGATTTATGTACTCTTAGTAGTGATGGTTTGTTTGGGAGAGCATCTATAGATCTGAACAATATTCTTGGTAGGTGTGTGCTATAGTCTAAGCATTTGTAGCTCCCAAAATTCATATATTGGAACCTAAATCCCTAATGTGATGGTATTTCAAAGCGGGGACTTCAGGAGATAATTAGGTCATGAGAGTGACGCCCTAATGAATTGGATTAGTGACCTTATAAGAAGAGACATGAGGAGATAATATCTCCCCCTCACACACACCATGTAAAGACACAGCAAGAAGACAGCCATCTGCAAACCAGAAAGAGGACCCTTTACCAAAATCCTAACACACTGGTACCCTGATCTCACACTTCCAGATTTCAGAACTGTGAGAAATAAATGTGTGCTGTTTATGTCACTCAGACTATGGTATTTTGTTATAGAAGCCTGGACTGACTGAGATAGTGAGTGTTGGTGACATCCAGTACTACATGAGGATGTTTGACTTGCTGATTGGCCCATGATATAAAGGCCTACCATGCCATCTGAAGAGACCTTGCACCTCTGAACCGGGATTGCTAGCTGAACATGCAAGCAAGTTCCTCCATCTTCACTACCAAACCCTTACCCCAAACTGACCCCAGTATTATTCTGGAATATGGATTATGGTGTAGGTAAGAAACTAAACTGAGAGGGTATAATAAATATTGTTGCAATTTGGAGGGTCTCAGAGGGCCTATAACTTACATCATTGTTATCACAATTGATTCCTTGGGGCTGGACTTGAGATATTATACCATCTATTTTAATGACTCATAGCCTCCATAAAATTTCTTTAAAATATTTAAGCCTGACTAGTCTCTGAAGTTCCACGGAGGTCACAGCTATAAGAAGGATGAGAGTAGAAATTAACTTTCACGTGCCATTAAAACTTTATCTCATTCTGTAGAAGAGGTTATTGCTTAAAACAAGAACTGTGACAATCCTGTGAACAACTGTCTCTTTTCCCCCTTACAAAGTGGCAAAGGTGACACTAACACAAAGGAAAATGAATTAAAAGCATACTTTGTTCAATATTTTCTATACTAAGGTCGGAATAGAAAGATGTTCAGGTTTTAGGAGTCAGAAATCTGGGTGCCAATCCAACTCCACAAATTACCAACTGAATAATTTATCTATTCCTAAAATATTTATTTACGCCAAGGCTATTTTTCCAGCTGTAAAGGACAGGGTGAGGCAAAATATTTGGAGACTATTTAGCACAATGATTACCACAAAATTGATACTCACTGCTAATTTTTCTCTTTATTTCTCTACTTAGATAACTTTTTGTGGAAATCAAATAATCAGAATAGCTAAAGATTCCAGGAGGACTATGAGGGGCAAAGAAAAATTGGTTATAACAAAATTTCATACTCAGAAAGTCTGTGAATAATGTTTAAGGTTACTTCCTACCGACTTCCTGAGTATGAAATTTTATTATATGCTTTTTTTTTTCTTTTCGCCACTCTCAGTGCTCCTGGAATCTGTAGCTATTCTTCCTCTTATTAGATTTCCACAGAAAGTTACCTAAATCTAACCACAACCATTTCATGGATGCCTATTTTTTCCAAGTCTTCACATTTGAAATTATGCTCTCAATCAGCGCCAGACCTCAAATCACACAAGAAAGGGCTGAAATGGATCTAGCCTAGCGAAAATTAGGTATATACTAAACAACCCTGCTCTAAGCTCATTCTTCACACTGCCAGTCTGCTATGTGTCTGACATAAAATGATAAAATAATGGCAAAAAAATTGGCTTTTATATGATATAGAACAGTTTATAAAGCTTTTTTTACTTGTGTTTTTCACAAAATATTCTTGAGAAGTCTCTGAAGTAATCAAAGCAAATGTTATTACAATCCCCTTTTTGGATGAACAAACCCAGTTTCAGAGAGTCAAAGTACCTGGCCAAGTGCAAATGTTGGAACCAGGATTCACATTAATGTCTAGATGATATCCAAGCTAAATATATTTCCTTTTTGCCGAGTTGCTTAGAGTCAGTTAAATACCCTATGGCTTTTTTCTCACATGATTTGCTCTTAAGTTAGGTTTTCCTCATTCAGAATTTGTATAGAAAAATGTCGAACCCAAGTATAAAATTTAATGCATATCCCTTCTAAATTATGTCTTCTTAATGTTGAACATTGTTACAGTCTAGGAAAACCCCTTTGATTCCTATATCCAAAGTATTTTTTCCATCCCTCTTAGTTTTTGTCATCTAGATTTGACAAGCTCATCTGCTATGCCTTCACTTAGTCACTGTTATCCAATAGTATAGATATATGAACAAAAGCACATCATTTAAGAAATGCTTTAAATTTAACACTATCTATTAATCAACATGAAGTATAGATTAGTAGTTAAGCCATGGGTTCTAGAGTCAAGAAACCTAGATATTATTCCTGAATCTGCCACCAATTGTGAGGTCTGAATCGTGAGGTCTTTCCTCTGTGTAATGGAAATAATAATAAGACATCTTCAGAAAGCTTTATTAAAAAATAAATGAAATTATATTATAGACCTTAGCAGTGTGACTGGCACATAATCAGCTTTGTTAAAATGTTAAGTGTAATTATTCTAATTGGCAATATTTTTACATGTAGCTTAATTTCGAGATCAGGTAACCATGCTATCTCACATGTTTTTCACTCCATAACAGGAGAGGGTTTGGTAAACCTGGAGATGTGTCACCTGATCCTCTTCAAGAGAGGACTTTCTGCCTCAGCTACAGGGACACCGTGCCTTGGGTTATACCCTTCCAGGACAGCCTGCATGAAGTGACTAGATGTGGTAAATTATTAAGGCCCAGCCATTTCAGTCCAATGTGAGACAACTTAAACAGGCAAAACTTTTTCCATAGCTCCTAACATGTATTTGCATCACATTACAGTTTGACTTCTTCTTTTGCCTAGTCCTGCCTCCTCTCACTTTCTTTTGCATATGTTAATCCCTATATCTCACATCTCAATCTTTGTTCCAGCATCTGCTTCTGAAAAACTAAACCTGTGACAGATGGTATTGTTGAATGTGTGGCTAGAATCAAGTTATAGTGCTTATGCTCTACCAGTTCTATACTTCCATCAAACAAATATAAAAACACATTCATTCATACATATATACATATATACGCATACATGAACAAAGACAAATAGTTTTGTTTAACTTGATTTTTACCTAAGAATCTCTTTTTGTAACCTGAGAGTTACCAATTTCTTTTCTAAGAACTAACACTGTACTTATTTAACAAAGCACAATGCTTCTTATAACCTTCTTCTCTTTTCAAATCTCCTCTCTCTGCTCAAGGTTAGACCTTTGTCCTTGTTTCAGTTCTCTAAGGCTGCCATAACAAAGTACCACAGGCTGGGGGGCTTAAACACAGAAACTTATTTCCTCACAGTTCTGGAGGCTGGAAATACAAAATCAAGATTATGTCCTTGTGTAATCCCCTCTTCTTGAATGTGGGCTGGATCTGGTGACTTGTTTCTAATGAACAAAATATGACAAAATCGATAACATGTCACTTCCGAGTGAGATTACAAAAAGACTGTAACTTTTGTCTTGGGCACCCTTTCTTGCTTGTTTACTCTGAAAGAAGTTAGCAGCCATGTGTGGGTTTCCCTGTGAAAGCTCATGTGTCAAGGAATTAATGCTCCCAGCCCAAAGCCACCAAGGACATGAGTCTGTAAACAGTCATGTGAATGAGCTTGGAAATGGACTGTCCCTAAATCAAGCGTTGAGATGACTGCAACTGGGGCCAACAACCTGCTTTCAGCCTTATTACAGACTTTGAGCTAGGGGCACCCAGTGAAGCCACACTGGGATCCCTGACCCATAGAAACTTTGAGACAAATGTTAGCTGTTTTAAACCATAAGTTTAGGGGATATCTACTGTACAGCAATACATAAGTAACATATCATCTCTCTTCTCTCATCCACACTACTGCAATAGCCTTCTAACACATCTCTCTGCCCACAGACTCACCCTAGGACATCCTTAATACTGTGTCAGAATTATTTTGGCACAGGTCAAATAATGTTATTTTCTAACTTAAAATAATTCTTAATTGCCTCTTTATTAAAGTCTAGACTTTTAACATTGCTCTTCAGAAACTGATATAAATCCTTTTTTTATTTTAGTATTATCTTCTATTATGTCCCCCAATAAACCTTTTATGTTCTAGCCAGACCAAAACAGCTTCTTGTATTTTCTATTTAATGCTATATTCTCAGTTTGGAATGTTAATATCTATCTTCTCCTCCCATCAATTTTCTTATCTTTCAAGAAAAATTTCAAATGCCACATTCTTGACAAATGGATCCCAATTAACTCTGATAAAAATAAATTTCCTTTGTCCTGTTTCTCCTACCCATTAATTGTATCTCAACCATAGAACTTATTTTAGTTCACTTTGTATTATATAGACTAAGATATCCATATGTGTTTGACTATTTAAAGACACTCCTTGAAGAGACAAATTTTGAATAAATCATCTTTCTTTTTTTCTACATTATCAGTAGGGTATTTCACCCATGGTAGGTGCTCAAGAGTAAGTTGATTCAGTTAATTCTAAAATTATCTCGAGAAAAGATTTGTCTACCCATGACCTACTCTTTGCTCTCTAAAATAAAATATTATAACATCCCATAGCTCTCTCATTTTATACCTAAATTTGAGATCCTTGTCACCCTACTAATCATGAGATTTACTTTTCTATCCTATTCAGACTTGAGGTTAAGAAAGGTCAAATGGAAAGGGGAGAGGAATGTAGATAGAAAAGATGAAAGAAAAATCATGGGAAAGACTTAATTGTTTTTTTATCTAATTCCTTTTTCATCCAATTCACTTTTCACCATGGTGGTAGAGGTGAGAAAAGGGAGAGATTAATGTAAAATAGACCTAGATACAAAGACTAGGGTCAAGCCCTTTAACTTAAGGTCCTTTGACCTCAATTTTGTCAAGTGGAAAAAACAAACAATAAGAACACTTGTCATGTACGTTTGTGAAGGGGAATGAGATAAACTGGTTAAGACATTCCACAATGATGGGTATTCTTTCACTTCATTTCCCCGCAAGGTCCTAGAACTTCATTTCATTTCCAATTACTTCAAATTTGTTCAAGAATAACCAAAAAAGTTTAAGAAATAAATGAGAAAGAAAAAAGAAAATGACTGTGAGGGAAAGAGGAAGAGAGGAGGCAAGGGCCAGAGAAAAAGGGGAAACAAAAAGAGAAAATAATAATGAATTCACAGATGTACAAGATTATCATTATTTTTTTTTTTTTATTTTATACTCTCCAGAATAGCATGGAAACATCAGTGACATGGAGAAATATCCCAGCTACAATTGCATGCAGAGAAGCTGAGCTGGCAGAGTAAGTAAACCAACAGGAAATCTTTTTTATCACCTGCTACAGTTTCACAAAACCCACTATTACTATTTTTAAAAAAATTGGGAGTGGTGGGTTTAATCTGCTAGCAAATATCCTTGATCTCATGAAGACTTTAAAACGTTGAGGAACAGATCACATCACAGCTTCTTAGCTGTAATTTTCAAGAAAATATCCCAAGCTTTCTAAGTGTACGGGGCTCTCAGAGAAATAGTGCAAATCGTGCCACCCCTACAAGGACTGACTAAGCTCAGTAGCATGAAGCTCCACAGTGCTAAAGAAAGTGAATCACCAGGTGTGAGGCGCATGAAGTAGGAATTGACTATAGGGTTACCTTGAGGTCCTTCAAACTGTCCTATGCCGTCTTCTCTGCTGCATGGCATGCTGTAGTATTGAATTACTGCTCTTTTTTCACTCTAACATCAGATTTTCTCAGCATAAAATAGACTATTCTGTTTAAATGGCACATTCTACTCCATCTAAAAATGGAAACTCAGAGAAATATGCTATGTGAAGAATCATAAAATTGACATTTTTTAAAAAATTAATTTCTCCTGTCACAAGCACAAAATCTTCTAGATGATAATGGGGCACAGGGCGGGGGGTGTGGGGTGGGGGAATGAAACAGCAGACTTAACTTTCTTTGGATGGCAATCTTAAACAACTTAATAAACCAAAAATAGATATTTCATGGAGACTTTCAGAAGGGAGCTATAACTTCCAAGGCTAAACCCATTATATTTCATTAAGAGACACCACAAATTGATGTTATCTTCTTTCTAAAAGATCAAAGGCTGTCAGACAGTTTCCCAAGCATCTGAATCCCACTGACACCACCTAAACTCCTAATGCAAGAGGAGTTAGGCTGAGATAGACTCGTCAGAAGAAAGCCAAAGAATTCTGAGGTCCAAGAAGAAGCTCATCTAATGCATAACTAAAGGATTGTCCTAAGACAGATAGTATAAGACCACTGACGTAATAGGATAAACAAACAGCTTTTCCAATCCATATCCTTGCCCTCGAGGATAGAAATGCAAATTTTACAATAAGACTGATATTCAGAGATATGTACAGTAAGGGCATATCTGTTATTAAAATGTTGACATACTTCTTTAGTGTTTGATAAAAAGCACCTACTTTAAGCCCCCAGAGTGCTCCTACCACCACCATAGCCACCCTGGAACCATCTCCAAGAACCCCTGAATCTTCCCACATATGCCAGTACCTAAAGGGTTACTGTCTGGCATCATAATGACATGTGCCCTGGGTTCCTGCTTCAGCACTCTATGACTGGTATCCTTTCTGAATGATTGGTTCTTGGCTTCAGTAACTAAACATATTGAATATTGGCCTTGTTTAAAGAATGTCAGAAAATAATGGAAATGGATTAAGTAGGTGGGTATAAAACAAATGGAAGTAATGAAAACTGTGGGAAACTGTAGAGCATAGACCTCTTAAAGAAGTTGCTATGCAGTTGTGAAAGACCGTTGTAATGTGGAAGCACAGGCTGAGGGTACTAAATATTCTGGTATTTCAAGAGAATCCAGAAATTGTGATTTAAATGAGAAATGTCCCAATTTTTTGACATTGGCAGTGAATGTAGATGTTTGCAAAATACTGTGAGTGCCAAACCAAACCAGATGTGGCCCATGGACTGTAAGTGAGTGACCCCAACTGTAGGCATCATGGAATTTTCCTGGCCTTGACAGAGCTTCTTCGTCTGTCACACTTGAAACAAGCCCGAGGAAAAATTTGGCACTCTCAGTTATATAATTACAAGTAATTTTGAATTGAAATTCAAATAACTAAGTGAAGCTGATAATTATATCAAACTTATTTTTTATTGTATTTTAAGTTTTGCCAAGTGTGATCAAGTACATTGTCTCAGATTTTCCTCACAAGTAGGGTGGATATTATATTTTTTATAGCTGAGGAAAGTAGATCCAGAAAGACTGCCTTAATGTCACTCAAATATATGGCAGAACTGGGTCTTGACTGGAGAACCAGTGGATTGGTGCCTTGAACACATTTAAATTGTCTACCCCACTCTCAAGTTCACTGATATCCCAGGCAGACAGCCCAGAATAATCACCTTTTGGACTCTATTTTTTACATTCACTTGAAGTTGTCTTTTTCTATACATCTGAATCACTTCTTAAGGGCAAAATAAGTGTTTGGGAAAGACTGGATTATTGTTCCCAGTTCTTTAATGAAATTAGACTTCAAGCTCTTCGCCTTGTGACTTTGTAAGGCCTCCATTGTTGTCAGGGTATAGTGCCCTAACAAACTGATAATTGGACCTAGCCAAGTGAATTTCTTTCGTCAAACAGACAGGGACAGAAGTGACATTGTGCTAGTTTCTAGCTGAGGACTTAAGAGGCATCACGTGTTCCCACTTTCTCTCTTGACCTCCTGCGACCTGTTCTACGAGGAATGTGTCCCAGTTCTCCTCTGCTCCTCAGTTAGCCACAGAAGGGAACATGTGAACACCCAGACCTGATCTGCAGCCTAGAGCCAAGCCCAGACTAACGGCCAAGATCTGCGGAACTGCAGGTGACTCACGGGTCCATGATGAGAAATATAAGTATTCATTACTGAGATTTAGGAAGGTTGCTTGTTGTATAGTATTATTGTAGCAATTCCTGACTACTACACTGTTATAATCTTATTTGTGAAAAATAGTAATTTCCATGCTTAAGCCTTTGAAAATTTATCAAAACAATAGAGAAAACTCAAAAAACAACTCAATAATAATAATAGAAGTATATAAGATTTTGGAGAATGGTATTCTTATATCTTCTAAGCTAGTATTCCTAAAGGCAATTAGATAAGGCTCTAAGCAAAGAGAAAAAGGAAACATGTTTTAATAGGAATATAATAAAACTGAGACAGCAGGTGATTAATGCCCTTTAAAACCACAGTATCTGAGCATTTTTGCTGATCTTTGACCAGGTTAATCATTATTAAAGAAACACATTTGTGAATTCTTTTATTTGGAAAAAGAACAAACAAACAACAAAAAAAATCCTTTGTTTTCTTTACTGATTGAATTATTTCCAACTCCAACTGATTGAAACAATTTTTTCCACCTTTTACTTTTATCAGACACTTTGAACTAGGGTGAAAATTCTGTGTCCAAGGGAAAAGCATCCTAGTTTTTTTTTTTTTTTTTTTTTTTTTTTTTTAACTTGGGCTATGCTTTAGAATCACCCAGGAAGCTTTTTTAAAAACACA
Organism: Pteropus medius; assembly: GCF_902729225.1. Taxonomy (NCBI): domain Eukaryota; kingdom Metazoa; phylum Chordata; class Mammalia; order Chiroptera; family Pteropodidae; genus Pteropus; species Pteropus medius. The sequence continues at coordinate 3,985,730 of NW_024350319.1, read as the reverse complement.
GATGCCTGGGACTCTCTCCCAGAAATTCTCATTTAATTGGTCTGGGTGGGGCTAGGAAAAGGTACATTAGGATACATCTCTTCGGGTAATTTTAATATGCAGCCAGAGATGAAACTACCATCCTTATATAAGGAAATAGGAGATTGACCAAAGCGAAAAAAAAAAAAGAAAAAAAGTTAATAAAAATAATCTTACAATAAAAGATAACATTTTAAAAAATGCTTTAAAGTAAAAGAAAACAACGAAAAAGTCTCAAGAAAAGCATCTTAGCTAATCAAATGAAAAGTTGAGTATGTCACCTTTTCAATTAACACCTTTGAAGTACACTACCAACTGAATGATTAACACATCTCACCCATCCCAGCTACGATGGAGCTAGCTGATCCTGACAGCTGGAAGGGCAACATCTTTCATAGTTCTCATTCTCAATCATTGAATCAAGACATGAAATGAATTTTCTTTATTTAAAATGTCTTTAATTGAGTCTCTAATTATCAGTGAACTAAATGAAACCATGGGATTTAGAATGTTGTTTTGCATATGTAACACATTTTCTGGCTTTTGGAATATGACCAGGTCATTGCCCTTGATGTGCAAAGTATTTATCACCTATTATAAGCTGAGCCACAATGGCGACCTTGATCCACTATTTTAAAAAGGTTTCAATATGCTCAGCTACAACACATGTTCAGAGCATACGGAGTTCTTGCTAAATGAGATCTGCTATATAATCTAAGCACTTGTCATCAATTTTTCAAGACTTTGATAGGAGGGAAAAACATAATGCTACACATTTACTATTATAATTTAGGAAACTTGGAGCTAGAAGGTGTGATTTGTAGGCTGAAAATTAAGTGCTAAGCTTACTCTTAAAGTCAGATTTATTCACATATTTCTCTCCCTATCTCATTTCCTAAATTCAGGTACCAAATTCCAAGGATCCTCTCTCTCTCTCGGGGCTGTTATCCACAGATAGCTTTGCATCTCTACCTCACAGTCTTTCTGCCACTGGTATCATTCAGTCCCCCTATCGTCTCTGCCACCATTCCAATCCATTTTCCATACTGCCTCCAGGCTTAGCTTTGTAAAACCCAAATATGATATAGTACTGCCATACATGAATGGCTTTGATTCCTTATGTCAAATAGTATCGATTCCAAAATTCATAGCTCTGCATATATGATCATTTACAATCTGGGCCCAACCTATCTCTAACATAATCTCTTCTCTTCCATGCACCCTGTAGTTATTACGCCACAGCAAGCTCATGGCTATTCAACCTGTGCAGTCACACAGGGTCCTGTTCTCAGGAGGGCCCTTCACTTGGTTTAATGCTCTGCTTTTGCTTTCTTGAAGTTCTTAATAATTTTATCTTTGAATATGTGTTTTGTAAATGAAGTAGAGTGTGCATGTGCATGAGTAGATAAGATACATACTATGCGAGTCTGCAGTTTTTTGCTGCTTTATGCACAAATAGCTTTGCGATGTCCCAATGAGCAAGCATTCCAGTGAACCCAAATATGTGAGAATTTAGGGGGACTCAAAGCAAGAACAAGGTATGTGTGTCACATCTAACATTAAGTAATTAGGTTCACTGATAGCCCTAAGAGTCCACGCTTTCTAACTGAACAAGATCTTACTTTAAAAGCAAAAACAAGGCAATGGCATTCCAAAAAGTACTTACCATTTGTACTTTTTAGAATGCCAAAAAAATCCTATCATATCCTTTTTTGTGTTATCTCCCTGTATTAACCACCTACTTATTGAATATGATGATGTGGAAGAAAGACAGAAATAGGAAAACTTATAGTTTCCTTTCAGTCCTTTTTACTCATCAGTAGTTGAAGGTTGAGAGTAGTGGCAGAATGTGCACATATCAAGTTGTGAAACAGAAATAGTTTTGTGTGGCATTTCCATTATTATGGTAAAAACAAAATACATATGCACGTATTTTCTATGAAAGAATATTGTAATTTTGGTAATTCTGCATATGAGTTAAATACTCATATGTGCATTTAAAACTGGCATTGCATAATGTAAAGATGAATGGCAAAATTCATGAAAACAAAAATTTTATATTTCTTTGCTTAGGATAGCATTAAATGGCAAATAAGAAACACCATGACAATTCAAAAGAAAGACTGAAAGAAACCTTTAACAGCATTTTTTCCTGCTTTTTTAAAACAAAGGGCTCCACATTTTCATTTTGTCACTGAGCCCTGAAAATTATGTAGCCAGCCCTGCATAACTCAACTTCCCGCTCTTTGAAATACTAAGCTCCTTTTCACAGCACAGATGTTCTTTAACCTGCATTGCTCTTTTCTTTCTAAACTTGAAAGTCCCTCCTCAATCTTCAAAGCCCAATGTAAATGTTACCTTCTCTGAGAAAATCTTCCCCAAGCCTGTAGGACAAAGTTGGGGACTTTTTTCCCACTATAAACTGTAAGGCCTTTGAAGACAAGGCCCGAGAACTACTATAATATCTACCACATAAGTAGGCATCCAATCAAAAACTTATTGAATGAGATGGTGGTAACAGAAGCTAAGCAGAAAAGGGCTTTATATTCTAAGATTTGCCTTAGAATACTATACTCATTTAGAGATGGCACTGCTTATGTCACTTGGGCTCACACTGGTTGTTTAATGAAAGTACTTGTAATTTAAAAGTTTTCTAGTTACTGAGTCAAGACCCCTTTATCTGTTCCTTTCAAGATGAGAGTATGACTGGTACAGCCAAAGGTAATCTTATTTCCAGCCATTAAACAATGTTAATTTCATGGGCTACAGAGAGAAGAAGCTTATGCAAATGGATATGATTTTGCTGGCACACAGTTTATTAATATGAATAGGTTAACAATTCATGATCCACAGCCTTTCCCAATAGGTATGATTCATAAGGTCAAGGTTATTTTTCTTTACTGAAAAGAAACATATTAATATGCAGATAACTTTTCAGAGGTCGGCTCAGGACCACTCGCATTCTAAATAGCTCCTTCAACTGTATGAAAAGTCAGTGAACTACAGAGAAAATATGGAAAGGAAATCTGAATGTCTTCGTGTAATCCCACAGAATTTAGAGTGGGCACACGGATACTATCTGCTAAACATGATCCAGCACTCTAACCCATTCAAGAATGTGCCAGACACATCCGCTCTAATGTATAACACTTCTGAGAATGAAAATGCAATTTTTCATGGTGAAGAATGCTGATGGTGCTTATTGTGCTCATGAGAAACATTAATAGTTTCCATGCATCAATAGTACACATAGGTCATGGATCTTTCATGTTAATATCTGGGCAGTATATAATATGAAATATTATGAAGAACAAAATGAAAAATCACAGCTAAAATAGGTATTTATCATGGCTGAGATGTACTCATTCTTCTTTGTTTAAAACCATTTTTCTCAGAGAGAATGCTGTTAACTTGGTGTCTCTGACATGACAGTTTTGTGTTGTTTCTGTCACAGTGGGGTGGAGCAGATTGCCTATGCTTTAACCTGGTGTTCTTTGAAATTAAACTTCAAATGGATGAGTTACTTGTTAAAGTGCATTTTCAAATCACAAAATGGATTTTTAAAAATTAAGAAATGACTAGGTGTATATATAGAGGTCTACCATTTGACCTCAGCCTAGCAAGATGATATTCTGACATAGCAAGATTATCAACCTAGAACCCAAATATGAAAGTAGGAATGCTTTAAATTGGAAGGATAAAAAATATAAACTATTCAGTCCATCTTCTCAGTCATGCTAGAACTGTCTCTCTAGCTGGCATAAAGAGTATATAAGCAAATAAGAAAATATGAATGAACAAGCACGCTCAAGGAATACACAATCAATAATAGAGTTCTGCCAATTCTCCTTTCAGCATATTTTTTAATCTGTTTAATTTCTTTCCATCTCCATTTCCAGAAACATAATGAAGGTCAACACTGAATTACATATGGATTCCTTAAAAATCCCCTCAACAGCCATGTCTCCAGAGAGTCTCCTTCTAGTTTTCTACCCTCAACCAAATTATCATTTTTAATGCAAGTTTGATCAATTGTTTGCAAAGCTTAAATCTCTGCAGTGATTTCCATTGCTCTTAAAGTCCCAAACCCTAAATGTGGCGTGGACAGTCATCCTGGTTCTTAGTACTGCCTCTATATCAAGCCTTAGCTTCCTCTACTTTTTCTCAATCTCATCTTTGTTCTCTAAAATGTAGTTATTCTGAACTCTGACCCCAAATCATCATTCTCTTACAGTGGTCTGGCTAACGCCTATTGAAGAGACAAATATCTCTTTAAAATGATGACAGTACAGAAAATATCCTGCCCTCCAGATATATATATATCATCTTATATTTCCCCTTTCATAATACTTACCATAATTTGAATTATTTGTTCAATGTCTATATTTTCTACTTTATGATCTGTGAGGGTAGGCAGGGATATAACTGGTTTACACAGCTCTCCATTGCTAGTGCCTAACAGTATTTGATGAATAATAGCTGCTTAGCTGTTTGCTAAGTTAACTGAAAAACGAGGTTACAAATGCTTGGAATCTTACAAGGTTACAAATAGTTGGAGTCTTACTAGGAGGTCGAAAATGCCAAACTAGAGATTTTGGACTTCTGAAGGGAATGGAAAGCAAGTAAATGTGAGCAAGGAAATGAAAGAATAAAAGTCATTATTTAGAAACACTAATATAACAGCTTTCTAAAGAATTGTCACAGATGAAAGGCTACTATAATTATCGTTATGGCTAAGTAATTTATAACTTCAACACGTTGTTTAGGGGACAGGCAGTGAAGGTGAAAAGAAATAAAAAGATGCTAGCGCTTTACCTGTGTGACTCAGATGTGGTCTCTTTATTTCCCTCAGCCACTTCTTATTTTATAACAATAACATGGGTATCATGTCATCAGCCACCAGGGTTCAGTTAATACTGTGTAAGTGGAGGCCAAAGCTATGTGTTTTAATGAGATTGGCCCATAAATATACATGGCAGAGGCCTGAAAACCAAACATTCCATCATCCTCTCTTTGACCCGCCCCCTTATTTTTCCTCTATCTTTATGTGTACATATAGACATATATCGGCATAGCTAGATCTATATTTACATCTATATCTATATGTTATTCTTATAATCATATTCTTCTTTATGTTGTATATACTCAGTCAGTAATCAGGCCAGCCATCACTATACATAGCTTCCACTCCTCATAAACCAATGATCCTCAAATATTTTCCTATAATCTCCTGACTATCAGACCTAGATATTCAGCTGCTTACTAAACACCTCTGTTCAGATGTTCCACAATCACCCCTAATCAAGTATGTCCTAAACTGTATTTATTACCTTTATTGGATGCGAAGAGAGCAGAGATAGAGAAATATTAATTTCTGTGGTTAATAGTTTATATATAATTTATGAAAATTGCTTCTCTCTATAACATTTAGTTTTAAGTATTCTTTTGGCTAGGCATTGATAAGAAAAATAAGAAGGCAGAAAGACAGGATAACACACTCCTAAACAGACTCTACTTAGACTGCAGCATAAGCACTTTGCCCTAAGGTACAAAAGTTAGTAAAAAAATAGAAACACAGTATTTGCTCTAAAATACTAATTGAAAAAATACCAACTTTCCTTCTGAACTAAATTTAGAAAAGGCTATAGTTTAAAAGCCTAAAAGTATTCCCTAAAATGAATCCATTTTTAATGTAATTTTAAAAGCCTACGTTATTCTTAAATAGTGTGCAAATGGAAGCCTCAATTTTCTTTACTTATTAATGAACTAAAAATATTCAAAGTGGCTGCTCTTGTTACTGAAAGGTGCTAGATAGCCAGATGCTGATCCATGGTTAATTTAAAAGAAAAAAAAAAATAGAAAGAAACTGGTAGCTTTTTAAAAACAAAGTATAGAACTCTGTGAAAGCAGTATTACATTTCAAACATTGCATCTTCTCAAGTATCTGTATTTTTCTGAGTCGTTCAAATGGTATGCCTGTGTGTTTGCAGATGTTTGTCCATTTTGTTTCCCTATTTTAAAAAGTCGATACTATATAACATCTGTATATTTTTCATGCTAAACAACTTTCACAGAGCTCATACAATTTAATTAATATACACAACCTGTGCAATCTGGCTTCTGCATGGCATAAATTAAATACTCAGTACATGCTTGTCAAATGGGCAAAGTACTCCATTTTAACTGCTACCCCTAAGTGATCAGCTGGCTCCTTACAGTGCAATCCATTAATCTCCTTTTAATCCTTAAGATTTGTCTTTATTTCTATTTGCCATGTTCCTATCCACCCGGCTACAGATATATCCAGAGATCTCATACTTTGTCCACATCTCTGGGTTGGTTTATACTATTTCTGCTGCTTGGAATGCCTATTGAACCATATGCCTGTCACACTACCTGGTAGAAAACTAATCCATTATCAGTGTCATTCCAAACACTGTCACTTAACTTAAGCCCACCTCTCACCCCGTGTTCACTCTAGTTGATGGTACTTTCTCCCTGCTCTGAACACATCTCTTTGTTTTCACTTCTCATATGGTACATTCTCTTTCTGTCTTGCATTCTAAGTTTTATAATTTATCATTTTTTCTAGAATACAAACTCCTTAAAGACAGGATCCATGTCTGAGACACTTTTGTCTCACAAACATCTTGTGCAGTACTTTTTACACATAAATATGTATTTTTTTAAAGAATGCTTTCTACCTATAAGAGAATCTCTTGGATTATCATTTAAGCCTTTTAATTTATAGTTTATATACAATTTTAAGGAGATAGATATGAAAGAATAAAAAGTCAGAAAACATAAAAGTCAAACACAAGGCTCCCCTAAACATACCTCGCTGGTACCGTTTATATGGGAGCAAAAAATTCTTATGTACCTGAGGATTTTAGTATGATGCAAGTCAGAGGAATAACTTATGTGCATAAAATATATTCTGAATCCTAAATAGTTTAATGTGTTATTTATTATTAATGATATTTATAGTGTGGTTGTAATAATTCAATAAATTTACAGGGAGCGTTAATTTTTAATAAGTTATTAATAACTATTATTAACAGTACATTATTTATTATTCATTTGTAATCATTTAAGAAATTTTCAGAGATTTAAAATTTACAAAGCCTTTTTTCATCTATTATGATACATAATCTTCACATTAAGACTAAAAGATAGATAGATAGATAGATAGATAGATAGATAGATAGATAGATAAATTAAATCTACCAGATTTCACAGAAGAAAAAGCTGAAAGTAAATGTGTCAGGATGTTCCAAAGCCACATGGCTAAAAAGTAGAAAAGTCAGGGTCCAGTTTTTAGTGGCCTAACTCCAGTGAGTAAAACAGACTTAGCCTCCACTTGCTGCCTGATGAGGCACTGAAAAGCCGTAAACAAAATAAATGAACAAGTAGTGTTTTTTAATGCAGAATAACGGTGAGCAGAGAGCAGAACCTTTTGATATAAAGTGATCAGGCAAGACATAATGAAAAAGGTTATTTTTAAGCTAAGGCCTGAAGAATGAGAAAGAGCCAGACATTAAAACAAACAAACAAACAAACAAATAAAAAGGGCGGGGGAAGGGCAGTGCATTAAGGTAGAGAAACAGGCTTGTGCAAAGACATTAAAATAAAAAAATTTCAGACCTCTTACCATGGCATAAAACATTTTCCGTGAAGTAGCTTCTGAGAACTGATTACATGCCAACTGCTCTTTATCCCTTTCACTCTTTACACTCAAAGAAAACACCCCGAACATTTCCTGAACTGCATATTCCTTTACACTTCTGCATATGTTATTTCCTCTACGTGAAAAACCCTTTCCTGGCATCTCTACACAGAAGAAAAATATATTTATTCAGGAAAACTTTTCTCAGGAGACATTAATTCTCTCATAATTTTTCTCTCCTCACTCCCGTATATTTTGAAATCATTATTATTATCAATAGCTTTAATGAGGAATGATTTACATAACATAGTATCACCTGTGTCAAGTTGACAATTCAGTGATTTTAGTATAGTTTAGTATAGTGCAAGCATCATCACACTCTAATTTTAGAACATTTCCATCACTCAAGAAAGAAACATCATGCCCATTTACAGTCCTTCCCCAGGCCCACCTTCAGCCCTGGGCAACCACTAATCTACTTTCTATCTCCCTAAGATTTACCTTTTCCGGACATTTTATATAAATGAAATCATACAATAGGTGTTCTTTTGTATCTGGCTTCTTTCACTGAGTATATCTTATTTTGAGTCATCTCAGTTGAGTTACTGCTTCTTGACCTTTTGGCAAAGATCAAGCAGAGAGTCATCTGAGTTGTAGCATGTTTCAATACTTCATTCTTTTTATTAATAGTTTTCTACTGCATTGATACACCAAATTTTGTTAGCCCACTCACCAGTTGATGGACATTTAGCTCAATCTGGCTTTTGTCTATTGTGAATGATGCTGTTATGAACATTCGTGTACAATTCTTTGCAAGGACATGTTTTCATCTCCACTAGGTAGATACCTAGGACTGGTACTGCTGAGTCAGATGGTATCCAACCTTTCTTTTACTTCTATGCCATCTATACATCCTATAAGAGCACTCATTTTTTTTTATTACTGTGATTTGTTTTTCTTTGTTTTTATATATCTATCTCCCCCTCTTGGGCTATGAGCATTATTGCAGCAAGCAGCATGGCTCAACAATTTCTTTAGCCTCAACAATGGCAGTTACTGGTACATAGCAGGGACTCATAAATTTGCTAAAACCTGATCTCAGATCTCCCTTTTCAAGATGGAGGCATTCGTGCCCACAGCTCCAGGAAATGCTCCTTGCTGAGGCTCACACATGAGCCCCTCACCAGTAATTGCCCTTTGCCAGAAAGCTGGTTTGCACAAGGTTATTATTCTTTCTCCCTAGGGGCAGCTCAGATCCAAAAACTATGTAAAGATACAAAATCGGGTTTCTTTCCTCTATTCAGGACATCTCTTGAGGGTATTCTAGCTCCACAGAATCCTGTGGGACCAGCTGAAGCCACTGTATCCCGGTTCACATCCCCTTACTGTCCAATCTTGCATTCCCTGTCCTCTCCCTGCTTGTAGGATTGCCAAGAGTACTAGTCAATAAACATGAAAGCAAATTTCAGTCTCAGAATCTGTTTCCTGTGGAACCTGCTTATCCACCTTTTGTGGTGAATTCAAACAAGAAAGTTGACTGTCAAGGAGATAACAATATTCAATAACGCTTCTTTCTTCACATGCAGTTAGTCTAGTCAACTGTTTGTGATATAGCTGTAACTTAGATATAATCTAGGTTTTACCTGACCCTTGAGAATGAGATAAGTTCAATTTAAACTCCTCTGCATTCCTTGCCATTTGAAAATCAAAAGCCCTACCTGATATTTCTATATATTATTGAGGAATAGGAATAGGAATCTTCTTAGGCTTCCACTGTCAGTTTGATTAGTTTGCACATATTATTGTCCTGCCTAGTGCCTTTATTTTGAACTATATCACTCTAGATGAAAACTTTCTCAATTTTTACAAAAATCCCACTCATTGATGAGTACAGTAGATTTTGTTGAATATCTGAGGACATCAAGGGGTTGACATTTCAATAAGGCAATATTTTTAATTGAGCATTAAATATCCTTGGCCTTAAATTTTCCTTTAACCTTCCCATCAGCATATTTTTTCCATGGCCACTTAATTCCAGCCCCATGCCATTTTACTGGTATTTATCTTCTCCCTCTTTTTTCCGACTATCACTCACTCCTCTTCCTTTCCTTTTCCCTTTCTCAGGAGCATTTCCTTCCCATTTTCTTTTGTAGACAGGAGGCTTTCTATTGCCTTTACTCAGAGTCTCTTTTGTATCCCAAACAGCTTTCAATGCTTCCTCCTAAACCAAAAGAGCTATCTCCTAAAAGGAATTCTAGTGCCAGCCATTGAGATAATATATTTTCTATCTTCACTATATAGAGGTGCTTTAATTTAGTCTGGGAAAACACTAATACATTTATTATTTAATATTTTTGATTAAAAACTGTGGAACCTTTTGACACTATACAGAAAAGTATTATTCTATACTTTCGACACTATACAGAATCAGGGGAGACTGTCTAAAAAGTATTGTTACATTTTGGATAAAAATACTGTGTCCAGGGTCTGCAAGACCACCTTCAGGCTCGTTAATTCACTAGGAGGGGTCATAGTACTCAGAAGGCAATATACTCATGGTTATGGTTTAGTACATTGAAAGGATAAAGATAAAATCAGCAAAGGGAAAAGGCGCATGGGGTAAAGTCTGAAAAAAGCCAGGCACAAGCTTCCAAGTGTTGACCCCTTGTAGTAACTCTAGGACGCACTTAATTCTCCCAGCAATGATGTGTGGCAATACATGTGAAGTGTTGCCAACTGGGGAAGCTCACTCTAGCCTTGAGCTCAGGATTTTTATTAGAGGTTAGTCAGTCACTTAAGCAGGTACTACCTGCATGACTAGCTCACCTACTCAGACTCCAGACACCAAAGACAAAAACAAGTGTTTACCATAAATCATATTGTTAACATAAACTCTGGGAACAAAGCCCAACCCTAAAAACAGGCATTTCTTGGGAATGTGCAAGATTTAACCCTAACCTGCATAGGTACTACGGTGACTCTAGCATCTAATTTTACATTTCAAGTTTCTAGATTCGTATTCATTTCATTCATTCATTCGTTCATCAGTCAGGCATTATGATAGAATAAGCATATCAGAAATACATCTAATGCCAGTCACATAGCACATGTCGTACCAACCAATGTCCTCCAAAGACACCAAACCCAGAAACTTACTAGCCTCGCATGTGCCCCACAGCTGGGAACAATCACACATTCTGCAGCTTTCCTGACACAGGCACAGATCTAGACCTTGTCCCCTCCCTGAGGGAGAGATTAGATGGGATCCCAGCTGATTCTATCATGTATCTACCGAGGTCTTCTCCAACTGGTCCTGTCCATTGTTGTGTCCTTTGGTGCCCATCATGGTTAATGCCATCAGCATCCATGAAAATATCAAAGTTTTAAAAGTGGAGGAATAGTGAGGAAGTAAATGAGATTAACATGGTCATTGTCTTCATGATACAGTTTAGCAAGAATGAGCCCTCTAAAACATAAAGGCTTCAGCAGCTGGCTGCTTGTCATATCCAAACACCTGCTTCACCCTCCAGGCTTATCTCTGGTCACTCACCATGACTTCCTTCTTAGTACTCAGCACCTGAGTCCACACTAAGCAAGAGTACTACTTACTTGCAGAGCTTCACGTGTACACTTCTTGCTCTCAGTTTTGCATGTTCAGCATCCTCTGTTGTAATATCCTTTTCTTTTAGACCCTTGCAGTTGACCTAGTTTCTTCTATAAATCCTTCAGGTTTCCTCTTAGCACTAACTCAGGGAAGCCTTCAATGTCTCCTAAGACCGGTGCTACTTCTGAAATGCACCTGTGTTGACATGTGAAAGCCGCAGGCATTGCAGCTATCATTCCAGGCTCCATGCTTGAGCCACACAGAGAAACCTTTCCTCTGACACATTGATACACCCATAGGAAGCCATTCCTTTAAATTCTTCTAATTGTAGATACACTTGAGTGATTCCTGAAACAAACAACTGTTCTCTCAGGAATTAAAATGAGGATGTAAAGTAAACAAGGAACCAACACAAATTCTGCAACTTTAAAGGAAACAGGTACAGGGATTCCTCTTTTTATTAATCCATTTCCTCTATTCTTCCTTCACTCAACACTCATTAATTGTTTAAAGTGCCCCCACATATAAATATTATCTTTTCAGGAAGTCTCTCACAGTCTTCTTATTTGTCATCTTACTGGCTTAAAACAACACAAATTTATTTTCTTACATTTATGGAGGTCAGAAGTCTGAAATGGATTTCACTGAGTTAAAACCAATGTGTTGACAGGACTGCGTTCCTTCTGGAGGTCCTAGGGGAGAATTCATTTATATGCCTTTTCCATATTCTAGAGGCCACCTGAATTTCCTGGCTTATAACAGCTTCTTCCACTTCAAAAGCCAGCTCTTCAAATCAATCATTCTCTCTCTATCCTTCATTCATTCATTCATTCTCTCTCCCCCCCTCTCCACCCCCACTTTCATTGTCACATCACCTTCCCTCTTACAAGGACCTTTGTGATTACACTGGACCCACTCAGAAAATTCAGAATAATCTCCCTATCTCAATACTCCTTTTTTTTTCTTTTAGGCAAGGCAACCCTTGGTTGACCTTACGGATTTCAAGGACATTGTCAGTTTACAATCCCTTATTTTTTAAAATTTTTTGCGCCTACAGCACCTGGTCTTCCTAGGTGGTCTCCCATTCAAGTACTAACCAGGCCTGACCCTGCTTAGCTTCGAAGATCTGACGGGATCAGGCTTGTTCAGGGTAGCATGGCCGTAGACCTCAATACTCTTAACATAATCATATTTATCATCTCTTTTACTATGTAAGAAAAAATATTCATACATTCTTGGGATTGGGACCTGGACAAATTTGGGGGACTGTTGATCTGGCTATGACAGACATAACTGGTTTCTTCTGCGGCCACTAGGACATTCTTTCTTCTTTGTACCTTAAAGGGCTTTAAATTAGTCTATTCTGTACCCTCGTTGTATAGAGCAATGATGTGAACTGGTCTTAGCATGACCTTAATATGGTGGTCTGGAGCTTTTGTTCTTCTTGTTTTGTTTTGTTTTTTCCCTACCTCACTGGCTTGGTTATTAACATCATTGCATATAACCTACCTCTATCCCCAATAGGAGGCTTGGCACCAGGTAATCACATAAATCGCTCACGCTGACATGGGAGGTGAGGGCAGCCTCTCCACCAGTGTTGAAACTATTGGATTGGGCTACTAATCAGTGCTGCCTTATTCTATCAGTTTCTTGGGGTATCAATAGTATTAAAATACTTTAATCCTTCACTTGTAATCTAGGGAGTCAGGCTTAATTTTTAATCTTGGCCATTCCATGGATGTGCTATATGACTCTTGGCAAGTGAATTATCCTTCTTTTGCCTTAGCTCTCCTTATCTCCAGGCAGATTATAATATCTACCTTGTAAATTTCTTACAGAATTTGATTGAGGTAAAATTTGGAATGCCCCTTGCAGGCTATATAGTAGAGACTAATGGAATTTTATATATTGTTGTTAAACTGATAAGCATGATATACACATGAAAGAAAACATGAGGGCTTAGGCTGGAAAAGTGAGATGAGACTAGATTATAGAAGGCTTTGAATGACCAGATAAAAAGGTAATGTGGTACTTGGAATCATATTTTAAATCTTTCTCAGGCAGCCCTCATCACTAGATCTTAAGAGCCCTTCTCTTAAAGAGTCCTTCCGCTTCTTTACCTCAAACTGTTTCTCAAACCTCATTTATACCAAAAGTTTTTCATAAATCGTTGGAAGATGGGCAGCTGTCTCAACTCCTTCTGAAACTACAGTTCATAGGTATCTACTTTCCCTCAGTACAACGTACAGGATGTCCTAATATTTCCCATCCCTGAGTAATTCCAGCCAATTTGACCTAAATAAGTTCTTTGTTTTCTAGACAACTAAAAGCTCCTAGTTGCCTACTATACTGAAGGATGAGTCGATTAAATGTACGTTTAAGTGCTAGCACTGTTTCTGTATGTATTTGTGTATGTACATATGGATATATTTAGTCAAATGTTAAACTAATAAAAAAAGAATTCTGCAAGACTATTTCCAATCCCTTTCCCTTCCTACCACAATTTCCAAAGGTTCAAAAGCTAGAACAATAAATGTAGGACTTTTCACAGGACACTGGTGTCTCATATTTGTGCGCTTCTCATAGCTTTAAGATCAAGTACAATCAGTTTGTAAGTCAAAACAAGATTTTAGCAAATGCCAACTCATCTTGGCATCTGAAAAATCAAGCTGTGCTCTGGAGTTTGCTCCATAAATTAGAACTAACAATAAAGATTCTGGAATCAGGGCTTAAGTGGCAATTTTGTTGATGATGCATGACGCAGAATAGAATGCATTTTGTTCGGCCACACGATGCTGTCTTTGCAAGGCTGGCAGCAGGGGGAAATTTTCTGTGTAGGATGTTAGCTAAGGTTTGCAAAGGCCACCAATTATATACCTTCCGAGCCAAAGAGATGTTTTTCATAGCTATTTATATACTTTAATCCTAAATGGCCAAAATTCCAGGGGTTATCAAGGACAACATGATCTTCAAAAAAGTAATAATCCATCCCCTTCCCAATTACACAGATAACTTGCATGCAACCGAACCAAAGGCAATTACTCTGATAAGCTTTGATGAAAGAAGTTAATTTATCATTGTCAAATGAGTACTCTGAGTCAGAGAGAAACCTCACAAATTGCCTGAGGTCACGTAGGTAAGCACAGAACTGAGACCAGGACTCATGATTCCTGATCCATTCCTTCTTTTCCAGCTTCTTGGTCCCTGCTTTCAAATGCAATCATTCATTTCTCATTTTTAAGGGCCTTAAGCTGAGCCTAATTCTCTGCTCGACCCCATTTTGCTTCTTTTTACTTCCTGACTTTCCTAAAGATAATCATACCCATACTGTTATTTCTTTATTCCATTGTTGAGTCCTATAAAATGATTTCCATAGTTTACCACTCTTACTAAAATTAGCCTCTGAAGGCCTCCAAATAGTTCTATTTTGACAACTCAAGAAATATGTACCATTTCTGTAATTGAGAACTATAAACCAGAAAAATAAGATTAACCAGAATTTTATTTCCACTCAAAAAACATGCATGGTTCCCTAGAGATGAGAAACTTTTGTTTATTGTCATATTTAATAACTCCTACCCCCTTCCAAAAAAAAAAAAAAAAAAAAAAAAAAAAAAACAAACAAAAAAAAACACCAACTAGAACATACTTTAGAGTTAAAAGCTGATATTGGAAGAAATGGGAGACTTACATGGGCACTTCACCTTGGCTAACCTGAATACTATCACAGCTAAACATACAATTTCCCAATGGCAGAGAACAACGTTAGCCATCACACAAATCTGACATGTAAACAGAAAGGCTCTGTGGCTATCTTGTGTTATATCAGTTACATAAAGCTTCTTCCAACACATATCTACTGCCCCACCTGCCACTGAAATATACTCTTATTCTGGACTTGCTTCTGAGAGAACTTCTATCCATGAATTTGTTAAACACTCTAAAGACACAGCGTTGTGCCTAACCAAAGGACATCATTTCACAGCGAAAGTAGGGAGGCAACAGTATCATAGCCATGAGATAACTGGAATTATTAGATAGACTATCATGTAAAAATTAATTAATTAATTAATTAAAAAATTTTAAAAAACAGCTAGAGTTACCAAATGGTGGAAAAACCCATTTAAAACTTTCCTTCAGTGACAGCTAAAGACATCAACCCGTGAGTCACTGTGTAATCTTAAAGGCACATATCCTGAACCAGTGACCCATTAATGGCGTTCTTTCTTCCACAGCCCAGTTACATAGGTCTGAGAATCGATCACTTTCAAATTTTGTTTCCCATCCCAATAACTCTGAACTCTGCTGGCTGGCAGTTTTTAGTTCCCAAAAGGATGACTTACCCAATTAGGTACACAATAATGCTTAGACTAAATCGCAGTTGAGATCACCATGTGGACATTTCTAGCTTCTCAAGCCACTGACAGAACCATTGGGAAATAGTCCCAGTATTGGCCAAATTGTTGACACTAAGTCTAAAGAGATAATTGGCTCCTCCTATATTGTATGTCTGTAAGGAGTGTGGGTAAACCCCTGGAACTTGGAGACTTCCTGGACAACTCTTTGTATCATCATATCCAAAGAAGCGGGTTAGTGGGAAATGACCTCAATTTCATATTGGTAAGACTACCGAGGACTTAGACCCCATCGGGATGAAGATTGCATTCCTGAAGTAAAATCCCTGTCCAGCCGAGGTGTTGCCTGAAGTTTAAATGAATGCAAGAGATATGGCAATAAAAGATACTGGTCCCCTCTCTCTTTTTCATTTTAAACATAATAGTTAAAGTAGCTATTACTAGCTTAAACTTCTCTTTTTCCACTGTTATATATGAGGTGTATTACTGGCATTGTTTATAGGTTGTGAAATAGTGAGGAATGATAGTAAAATGGAAGTATGATAGCTCTAAAAAAAAAAAATAGCATCACCTGGCATTTATGGGTAATGTTGATGAAGATCTTTAAAGGGCCTTCAATATATCACAACCACGCAGTGCCCTCATATAATTTTGAGTTTCTTACTATGGACAAGATAAATGCATTAAATTTGCATGATTGTTGGATCAGGTGAGATAATAGTATCTGTGTAACTATTAGGAAGAAAGGCAGTTAGGAATAATTTTTAGTCACCTTAATTTGCACATAGTCTATTTCAATTCTCCCTAGACAACTTATATGGTCCAATCAAATGAAACATCCTTTTAAAAGAAGGCATTAAAGTATTTATTAGGTACAGCAAAGAAAAAGGAAAAAAAAATTTAAAAGGCACCAGTTGCACTTTTCTTAATCCCAAACCTTTGGTCTCCAGGTAGATTTTCCTGATCTGGATATTCTTGCTCAGGATGCAGCATGTAACAGATTGGTGGCAATGACCCCTGTATGACCAAGACCTGACTATTGCCTGGATTCCATTACCAATTGCTTTTCTTGCTCTTATAAAGGAAATGGAGTGGGATCCATTTGGATCTTAAAGCATTATCTCAAGTTGTGCCTTGCAGCAACCATACCTGGCTGCGCCTCAGTCTTTCCTAAATATTAAGCTTCTCCTTCCCTCAGTCTTGACTATCAGAACAAAGCTAGCCTCTCATCTGATTTGTCCCTTTCTCCCATGGTGGGAGGCTTCCTATTTAATCAGCTCAACTACTTTACAGCATTAGATTTATAGCATTAGAAATCAAAATATTTCTCTGGCCAGATCATGCTAAGCAGTTCGTAATCATCTTTTATCCACTGTATATTTTAAACAAGAACATTAGCTTAGCCCATGCATCTTTTCTTCAAGGAGGTACAGGTGAGAAACGTAACATCATTCCTTAAATAGACCCCACAACAGAGAGGCCAACACTGCATTTACTATTCCTTTCTCTGCCCAGGGGTATATAATCACCAACAAACTTTAAGAAATGAGGGTGTGAGTGGATGAAAGTTAAAGGATGAAGAATACTAAACTAGCCCGGCTTCCCTCTTTCAGCTGAACCTGCACTACCCAGGTTTCCTTCTTTGGGAGGCAGTACAGCCTCTGTAGACCAGAAGTGGCCATATGGCCAAAAGGCAGACAATCCATAACCTGATTAGAGTACTTCAAAGCTCGCTCCCAAAGATAAGCCGAGGCGCCTCAGTGTCCATTAGGGGGAAATTGAACTGGAAAAATATGAAGAATTTGCTGGTTTAGAGCAAAGAGAGAGATCTGCAAGCATTTGGAGCACAGATGAGTCTATAACATCTGAGCACTAGGACCGATTCTCAAGATTCCTAAAAGTCTGATGCTAATGTCCCATCATTTATACACAGAACAACCTCTGATTTAGATACAAAACAACACAATGAGTTCTTTGACTGTTAGAATTCTGGATCTTAATTTTCCAGATTTCTCATGTTCCTAATCTGTGTGTACCTTCATTTGAGAAATCTTGAATTGAATGACTATATATTCTATGCATTAAATAAGCTTAACTAAATGGATGTTTTAAAAATTCAGTTCAGTTCAACATATATTAAGAACTTCCTGCGTTCCAAGCTGTGTCCTAGATACTGGAGATAAAATGACAAATAGTTCAATGAAAGCCTCCGCTTCTATGTTTCTTACTGTCCAGTATGCAAGAAAGAAAATGTTTGCTTTGTATTATCTTTTATGTTGCAGGCACTATGATAGGCCTATACTATAGATTAGTTAATTTTATCTTCACATAAATTCCAGAAAAAGAGTTTTATTCTCACTTAACATATTGAGAAAAAGCAGTTCTTAGAAGTTAATTAACTTACCTGAGATCTCAAAACTGGTAACAAGAAGAGAAAAAAGTATATAAGCAGTTGCTCTCATTTCAAACTCAAGCCACCTACATTACTCCTTGCTACCAATCCCCTAATAACAACAAAAGTTTAATGTGTTCTATGTGCTAGAAGTTTTACATGTGTGACCTCATTTCACCCTCATAGAAATCTTACAAAGTTAGTATTACATTACTATTCCTATTTTACTAAATGGTACTACAGAGGCTGTAATATAGATGGCAAAGTGATGTGTTTGGTGGAGTTACAGCCCAAACTGAAGCCTGCATCAGTTTGAGGGGAACTGGGAAACTGAAGGTAGAGTGAAGGACATCACCATGACTATCTAGTTTCTTTTCTTGAAATGTTTCATCTGTATTTATTTGTATCTAATTTAATTGCAAATACATTTAAGTTGGATCCTGTATCTTAAAATTCTTACATATCCTATAATCTAAACAAGTTGTCATTAAATTGAACTATAATTCAGAATAGGCAGAAGTCTTATCCTAATAAGTATATTTCAGTATCCTCATCCTAGGCAGAAGCCTAGCATACTAGTATGACACTTCAAGTTCTTATTGACTTTATTAATAAATATTGTTTTAGGAGATTGCAATCCAGACATTTTGATATGTTTGTTTAGTATCTGTTTCTTGCTTAAAGTATCTCAGAGAGGGACGGATAAATGAAACATGGATTTGAAAGCTAATGAAAAACAAAGGAATTAAGGGAATCTGCCAAGCAATATTGCCTACAACCTAGATATGTTTATGTGTTAATTCAATATGTGGCTTGAGAAATATCTATAAGCTGGGTACGTCAATGAATGTCTTGCTTCTCAAAAGCATATAAGAACACCCCAGAACCCCATGCATTTAATCATTTCTTCCTCTATTCATCCTGTAGTTGAGAGAATTGTGTCTAACAAATTATATTTACTAAGTAACAATATTTGTTTTCCATTATTAAAAATCAATGCTAATAGGCAATTCCCAAATGGTACTTCTAATTGATATGACATACTGAGAGAGATCACACACACACACAAACACACGCACACTGCTTCTTATAATGATTCCATGGTCCTTAGAGAAGTTCAACCCATAGGCCAGTAGTCACAAGTATAGCTGAAAGATCACTAAACTGAGAGGAGAGAAATATGCTTTCTGGTTGCCTATGTTACCTTGGCCAGGGACTTGCCCTCTCTGAGTTTCACACCCCTTTCAGCTAAAGGAGGCCCTGGACTGAAGGACTCTATGTCAGGCTTTGCACCGCACAACTGCAGAACCCCAGGAGTGACATTCACATAGATTACAATGTAAACATTGCTCCTGGGAGCTATACAATGCAACAGAACTGCTTAGGAAATTTCTGGCCCTAAGAGGCTGACTCTAGATAAGCCTAGTTCTAAATGGACACTGGGAGAAGATTTTAATCACTTATTTCTAAAAGTGTCAGCCATTCTCATTATCCTCTCATTGTTTTACATAGCTAATTTGACAACTCTGGACTCACATTAGAGCTCACTAGTTCTGATCTGGCATGGATATCTTTTACATGACCCACCCTAACACTTATACTGTCCCATTCCTACTGCCCCCCATCTCATCTCTCCTCTTCCGAAACACTCTTTATGAGAAAAATGACAAGTCTGTTGGAGTCTCCTGGAGACCTCCCTAAGGTTAATCAAACATTCTTAAGAGTTTATTAAATGCTCTGAAGGCTTCTTCCAAAGTCAAATGCTCATTTTCTCTCTGAACCACATCTGGCTCTGTGTCAGTTCCAGAAGCGATGATACTGGAGATTAGAGGCTATGACACATTAGCTCATCTTTTTTTTCATTCCCCTGGGACTTCTCTGGAGAAACGATGACACTGGAAATGAACTCTTGCCCTCCTACTCCTCCTGTGGCTCTCACCATTAAACTTTTTTGTAATGTGTCTCTCATTTCCCTCTAAAAAGGATACCTGAAACATAAGCCCTGAACGTTCATAAGGAGCACCCTTGAAAAGAAGGAGTATGAGAAGACACCAGTGAAGAAAAGGAAGTTGTGACAAGAGAGGATCAAAGGAGGAAAGGAGGAGATGCAACATTTTGGGCATTTGGATCAACAGGTTTTCTTGTTTTGTTTTATTTTTGCTTAATTCTTTTGTTTGTTTGTTTAATCCTTTTGACTAGCTTGTAACTTATATATTGCTATTTTCCCTTTGAAAATATGATAGTCAATGCTGAGCAAAGTTAAAACGTGTGCATAAAGTCACAAAGTTATATCATATTTCACATGGTATCCACGCCCTAGTTGCTGACAAAAAAAAACAAAAAAAACAAAAACAAAAACAAAAAAAAAACAAGGTCTAGTAGAGAGAGAGAAAGGAAGAATCGAGACACCTACTATAAAAATGTTTACAGACTTTTTTAAATATGCATATTTACTTCTTTACAGTGCTTTGACCAATCCCATCGTTTTACAAAAGATAAAAATGAGACCCAGAGAATTTTAGACAAATGCCCAAGATCACAGTGACTTATTGGCAGGAGCATAACAAGAACTCTGCTCTCTTTAAGTACTAACAATGTGATTTGTGATTTTGTGCAGAGTGTGGAATAGTCCTTGGAGTAAGAGTGTCTTGGACCCAAATTCTAGCTCCAATATTTACCAACTGTTTAATTTTTGAGCAAGTTTCTTGGCTTCTATCTATGCATTCTTGTTAGCTAGGAACAATAAGAAAACTCGTCATAATACTTACTGAATTTGGAGGAGTTTATGAAGACTAGTACAATTATATGTACAATGTCTGGCATGTAGGATATGTTTCAGCTGAAACATTTTGGCATCTAGAAACAGAAACTGACTTACATTCATGGATTGTAATGATGCCATTGACACTTTCTTGGGAAATGGCCTTATAGACACTGAGACTAAAAGGTAGCTACCAAGTCTCTTTTCTCCATCTAACAGATAACACCTATCTGCTGCTCTATATGCAAACCACCCTATTCTTCACTCGCTGTTAAACAGATTTTTCCATGTGTTCATTTTACACATGCCCCATCCTGGCCATCCCTGGTCATTATATCACAGCTTTCAACTTCTGTGCCAACCATGAGTATCTATGTCTTTCCTTGGTGGAATTCATGAAACAGATAATCTGACTGGATCCCAACCAATCAACTGGTGGCCTTGGATCACAATCCCATCCCGTGTCCAGCTAAAGATGGCCAGTTAGGGAGGTATGACGGCCAGTATGCAACATAAAGAAAGCTCAGGTTTTGTAGCCAGACCAACCTGAGTTTCAATCTAGAATACTTATTTAATCACTATGTGACCCTGAGCACTGTACTAAAATCACTTTTTTCCTAATTGCATTTGATTTTATTTTTTTTACCTTTACTGAGGTATAATTGACAAATAAAATTGTAAGATACTTAGAATGTACAATGTACAATATATATAGTTAAATAACACGTCCATTACCTCAGATATTTACCTATTTTAGCAAACCATACGGTGAAGTTAAAATTATTTCTTACTGTCTAAATTTACAACTACTATAGGAGATACCTTAGGGAAGGGAATGTATCCTAGTTGTCTTTATATTACCAAAAAATAAGGAAGTACTTCATGCAGTAGTACCTAACAAGTACTTGTTGAATAAATGAATTAATGAACAAACATCATGAAAGAGCACCTCACCTCAGATGTGAGGTACACTGGGAAATTTTATAAGGAAGAGAGGCAAGCACCATCTACATGTCACCAACTGATACATTCAGGTTGACATTAAAAGTACTATTTTCCATTTGGGAGTGTTTCTGAGTAACTATATGATTCCTGTTGGGAGTCCCCCAAGCAGAGAAGCAACAGCTAATAACAAGTTTTGAAACCTTATCTAAGGGATGGCCAAATTATTTGCTTTTACTGTGTCTTCCTTACCAAGAGTGGCCAAGATTCCCACAGAGGTAGAGAACGTAGGGGTTTATACGCACCAATATCATCAACTTCCAACCCACTCTATTCCTTAAAGATTCAGTGGTGTCACTGTCAGTGCCCTTTTCCTCATGTAGACGCTGCTCACCTATCACTGCTTCCACCCTTGTGTAGTTCATTGTTCACCAAGCTCCCACTTGTAGGCCCTGTGCTGAGCATTCGAGATAGTGGAGAAAGCAACAGACTCACTCCCTTCATGAGCATTCTTCTGTCTGTAGAAATCCTCTCTGTGAAGACCAATGAAGGAGGCCATGGCTTTGGAGTAGTGTCTCTCACATAAATATTCAAAACCACATTGGTTCAAAGGGAAGGCTGAATGTGAGAGATTTTATGGCGATAAATGAGTAGAATATATCATTGGCTTCTACTCAATCTTTTCGTACTTTCTCCCAACCATTCTGCCTCAGGTTGAAACAACTGTGGCAAAACGAAGAGACAGAGTATTGACCAAAGACAATGAAGAATTTATATATCCTCACCAGGCATGCAGTAGGGACATCGCATGCCATGCACATGGCCCATAACACGGCTTTATTAAATACATCCCCCACTGATGTTGATTGCAGGGAGACTGATGTCTCCACTCCCAGGGTTAGTGGGAAGGAACAGCCCTGCCACAGGTCTGACTTTCTTAAGCACATTCAGAGCTCGGTGTGAATTGGTATTTTTATCTTTTCTCAAAAGGATTTAACAGACTGGTTATGCAATTACCTAAACATTGGATTAAAATACATGAAAAGTCCTTTTCAGTCTTTTCTTTAACAAACATTTATTGTTGGTGTTTTAGAAGTCTCGTCTCTGTAGAATTCAGGCCATGTTGTAGGCATTACCTAATTCAACCTGCCAGAACTCAGGGAGATATCAGATAAATATCATTCCTCTCTGTTTTACCTCTTGGAAAGCTGAGGCATAAAATCTTGATTTGGAACATACCACAGTCAGTAATACAACAAAAATAAAATCATCGAAAACCTGGAACTCTACCCAGAGAGTTCAACCAGAATGCCTCAAGTAAATTGCTACCAGTATCCTATTGCAACATTACAACTTAGAGGCAACACTATCCTCCCATCACACCATTGCAGTACCCTTATGTAGGAAATAAATATGAAAGGCTCAGGAAGCTCTTCTAAGTAGGCTGAGAGTTAGCTCTAGGGCTATGGCAGTGCCTTAAGGGACAACACTGCAGCAAAAGTGTCATGTGGTGTTTTCCAGAGTTCTTTCTGCCAAAAAAAAACAAAAAACCCAACAATACTCTGAGAAAGGTTAAATAAATATAGGAATCACCATGCGTATGTCACGCCTCCTTTTGAAAATTTACATTAGCAAACAAAAGATTTTGAGAAATCTTACAGAACAAAAAAAATTTACAAAAACAGATACTTAATGAAGCCTTTTGTGTTCTTTGATTGGAAGCAACTTAAATGAACTCTGTTTAACTTAAAGGAATTTGTTGGAAATCCTTCTAGATAGAGAACTCATGGATTCTAACAGAAAATAAAGGAATCCTTTAGACATGCAGTCCCCACCTTCTTGGCACCAGGGACCAGTGCCCCGATAGGAATCTAATGCCTGATGTTCTGAGGTGGAGCTGAGGTGGTGATGACAGAGCTGGGGAGCTGCTGCAAATATAGATGAAGCTTCGCTAATATGTGGCCCGGTTCCTAACAGGCCACAGACTGGTACCAGTCTGCGGCCCAGGGGTTGGAGAACAGGGGCTAGTCGAGGCAGATTTGGGCATCTTCACAAGAATTCGTGGGTTTTTCTTTAAGCCACATATGTCAGCTACCTTGGCTCCAGCTTTCTTCTCCCTTCCATCTCTGTGTTTATCTTCACTTTACTTGAACAGGGAGTCTGGCTGGCTTAGTTGGGAGTCAAAGACAAAACGAATGGCACTGAATTAGAGTTTGACCTTGAGCAAATCACTAAATGAAGTGATTACTATGCATGATGAACAAAATTACTTCAGTGATTGTTTGTAGCTCTGAAATTATAATCTAAATAGAATTTAGGGCCTTTTATATTTCATAGTAGTCTTAAGAAACCTCCTGAATGTTTCTTCAGTTATTTTCCCAAACCTCTTTCAAAACTGTGCTGTACTGTGAGACTCAAGACAGTTTAGTTTTATTTTCCTCTGTAATGTTCTTCTTTGTGAAATCTGAAATGTGGTCAAAATAAAGCAGAGAGGGACTTGACCTCTAAAACAGAAATTTCACTGGAATATTTTTCATACTATAAAAGTCAATAGTAAAAAGCAGGCGGAGAAATAAGATAGAATCCTATTTTATGTTTAGATTCCAAGTCCCAAAACTGTATGTTCCCATCAGAGAGCCGTGCCCTAACATTTGTTTGCTGTCACACACGGTGAAAGAACTGGTTGCTCTTTGGGCCAGTTTAGGCTTAGTCTTTCCTATAAAAGCTTAAGCAAAATAATACAGCAGAGAGAGCTTTCTCCATCTTCTTTTTTCTATTCTACCCCCGCCAAAAAACGGATACTAGTCAGATTCCAAGTCATCGGCTGGGAGACATTTACAAATGATAAGTCATTGCACATTAAAAACAAAGTAAATGAACATGCTTCTTTTCTTTTCCTCTTTCTTCCACACAACTATTGAAACAAAGTGGCCCATAACATTTTTTTTTTTTTTTGCCTGAAAAGAAGCTTAGCCAAACCTCTGGTGTTTTCCTCTCTTTTCTGGACCCTTTCTGTGGATTGTAAGCTTTTTCTGGCAAATATACATTTTTTGTTTGTTTGTTTGTTTTTTGTTTTTTTTTAATCTTGTTCTTCTTTCCATGTAGCCAGAGACGAAAGAAGACCATGGTCTTTCGGCTCTCAGAACAGGACCAGAGAGCGAGATAAAATACTCTCCCAGCGGAGATGGTAGAGATAGGTAGACCCAAGGTCAGGTTCCTGCTCTAACAGAGCGTATGAGATTCCCACATAGAGTATTGGAACCAACCTACTAATAGTGAAGTATAAGTTTATTTTTCTTTGCTAAGATTCACATTTATATAGTCATTTCTTCAATAATTATTAACAGATAACTCTAATATGGGCTAACAGATACAATGATGTACAAAAACCTGACTCTTGACCTTAGAGAGTTCTGTGAACAATACAAAAATTAACCACCTATAGAAAGATAACATTTTGAAAAATAACCAAGTGTTTCTTTCTCAAAAGTATCCTTGACGCCCTGGGAAAGTGTAAATCAACTTAAAAAAAAAGATTCAATTGAGATTCTGAATGGATTTTGAAAATCTCATTGCGGGAACAATAGTCTTAAAGACAATGAGAAAAGATTTAAAATAAAAGCTTAAATGTCAGGAGAAGGCAAAGCCTTAAGGAGTTGGATACAAAGTTTATCCATAACTTTATATTAGAAAGGTAATCAAGGAAGAGCCAGTTTTCATCTAGGGTAACTGAAAGTAAATAACTGAAGAACTTCAGAACTGGGAGAGAAAGCAAGAGAGTAAACCTGTAGTTGGTATAGCTTGCTGATTGTTCTGCCTCCTCCTGAGAAAACCACAGATAAATTGGGCTAGAGCAAGGCCTCATCTCCTCTGCTGCATTCTGGAAAGAAATCAAGGCTCATAAGAAAGCCAAATTCTACTATAGCGTCAAGGTCCTACTGCAGCTATGGTTCAGGGAGCCATATCCTAGGTAGATGAGCCTGAGGGCAGCTTCACAGAGTGCAGCACACTCAGCAGGATATAAAAAGCCAATTAAGTTTGAAAGCAACCCCCTGACCCCCTCCAACTAAGAAAAAAACAAGTCCTAAAAACAGGTCAGCAGGCCTCTGTAGTAGAGATTAGGATAAGACAGAGGGCACTGATGTGGCAATCGGCCATCACTGTAGGATCAGGAGTAGTAGCAGGAAATGACAGCACAGGAAGGAAAAAAGGAAAGCAGGTAGATTCCAGCACAGGTCATAGAGAATAGAAAATCATTATGAACAGAGTACCTCATTTCCCTCTCAGGTCCAAGAACTCATATCCCCCTGAGACAGGGAAAGGAGATGGCGGTGGGCAAGGGAGATAGGAAGCTCTTGAACTGAAAAAATAGCATTTATCTGAAAGAGAAAGAAAACATTCCGGAAGTCATTTGCGGCAAGATTTCGTTGCACCATGGATGACAATGGAATCCCAGGAGATAATCCTAGCCAGCAGAAATGAAGAGACAGCATCTTTGTACACATTTGCACTTTCGAACTATGAAAGTTCAAATAGCACAATTCATAATTACAGCCTGTGAAAGGTACTGTACAGCAGGGGTCCCAACCCCTAGGCTGCAGACCAGCACCAATCCGTGGATTGTTAAGAACTGGGCCACACAGCAGGTGAGCAGTGGCTAAACCAGCAAAGCTTCATCTGTATTTGCAGCCGCTCCCCAGCACTAGCATCACCGCCTCAGCTCCACCTCAGATCATCAGGCATTAGATTCTCATAGGGGCACTGGTCCTTGGTGCCAAAAAGGTTGGGGACCGCTGCAGTAAAGGCAAAGTACAAGGCTACAACAGATCTAATCTAGTCTAGGGTATATGAAATGGTTTCCCTATGGAAGTGATATTTGAGATGATGCTTGAAGGATATGAGGCATGAAACTGCTAAGTTGAAAAAGATAAGAGCACTCTGGACACATGGAACAGCATGTTCAAAGACCCTGACATAGGAGGGAGCATGACATATCCACAGAAGTCAGCTGTATAGTTGCATGATAGAGAACATGGAGACATATGAGACTAGGGAGTACGTTTGGCGGTGGGAGGAGGATGAGCAGAAACTAGAACCTGTAGAAACTTGTAAACCATGTTACGCATCTTGCTTTTCATGCTGAGAATGACAAGACCCCTTTGTATTCCAAGTGGGAGAGTGACACAATCAGATCTGTCTTACAAATCGTATTCTACCAAAATGTAGGGAATTACATTAGAGGTGGGCAAGAACAAAAGCATGGAGACTATGTAGGTGGCGAGTGCAGTACAAAAGCGATGATAGAAAAAGGGTTGCATGAAATGGAAAGATGTAGATAAATTTGAGAAAAAAAATTATATTAAAAATCAAAAGAACTTATAGAAATGGATTATAAATGAGAGTGGGGAAAAGGCAGAAGGACTCAGTGAAGAGAATACTTGACAACCATATGTGGGCATTACTATAAAACTTAGTATTATTACTATCAAAAATCCTCGTCACACACAAAAAAATTATGTTAACTTGACTTATTGTGGTGATTGTGTGTGTGCGTGTGTATATATACACACATGTATACATATATACAAACGTTTGAATTATGTTGTACACCTGAAACTAATATAATGTCATATGTCAATTATATTTCAAAAAAATAAAGTGTATTGATTAAAACAAAAAAAAAATCACTTCGTCTCTCTCATACACATGAAATTAATCCTGAGGAGACTGGAAAAAATCATGGATTATGCTTCACTTCTTAAATATACTAGTTTATAGTTCAAAGTTCGAAAAGCAGTTTACCTAAAAAATGCTTTAAAATTACTGAAACTAAAATTGATCAATTATCTTACAGTTAAGCAAGCCATTTGAAAACTAGTCTTAAGTTTCTAGGTAATTTTTTTAAGATATAATAATTTCCATTTTATTTCATTTTTTCTATCCTAGTACATAAACCAAGATTAGCCCACACATAGATACACATAGAAACACCCAAATATATAGGTTCATCACATACAGAGATAAGATCATTGCTCCTTTTTTTGGCCTTCTCTCTAGTTTCACTTAACCCTCTTATTTGTTTACCCAAACCTTAAGAATATAAATATGCTCAAATGAAGTATAATGCTCTGCTTCTTGTCAATGTTCAGGAAATGGACTGTAAGCTTTCAGAACTTCTTTCTTTTCAAAGTGGGAAAATAGATACATCTGGGGGGTAACAAAGACACACGCATTAAAAATTCTATGCTTGTCTAGACATAATCAAACCCATTTCACAGTAGGTGTTAAATACTTCCAATTAAAGCAATTTTAGATTTTTTTTTTTTAAATTCAAGAATGGTAGCAAAATGTTAACATTCAAAAATCGAAATTCTTTTTTTGCCCAGGCTCCACTTTGGTATCCATAGTAACCAGAATACTTACTGGCCGGACTGTTAATTGACTACATATATGTTTATATATTATATATGTAAATATATAAACATATATTATATATATATTATATATATAAACATATATGTAGTATATATATTTATACTATATATACCATATGTATGTATATATATACTATATATAGTCCATTTTAAAGTATATATATCCTGTATATTAAAATATATAATATACGCTTTTATAAGAGTTTATATTTATATAAGAATATATATATATAAGTAATAGT
The DNA here is from genome assembly GCF_902729225.1 of Pteropus medius. NCBI lineage: Eukaryota > Metazoa > Chordata > Mammalia > Chiroptera > Pteropodidae > Pteropus > Pteropus medius. The sequence goes on along the minus strand of NW_024350319.1, from coordinate 3,957,316 downwards.
AACAGAGAGAACAGCTCTTTTTTAAGTAATATGCTATCTAACCTATCTCTCTTCTCCAGGTTTCCCTAATGTCTCTTCTTTCTCAGTCTCCCAACCAAAAAAGATTGATCTTTTCCAGGAGGCTTTGACATTTCCAAGGAATGCTTCAGTAGGCATGATGGACTAGGAAGAGAAAGTGAACTACTTCTCACAAAGAAGGTAGGCCACACAATTTGACATATTATTATGTCACTTGCCAAAAGCGGATAAATTGCATTACTTCCCTCTCATTAAACAGGGTAGCCACCCTCTCTTTTATCTGAGCTAAAGTATTTATCTCAAAGCATTTATCTGAAGATAGCACACACAGAAAGGCAAAGATGACTTCATGGAATAGATCTGTCTGCTTCCATTCATGGAGACTAGTTGGAAATTAGAAATTAATCTTATTATAAGAGCTTTTTCTAGCTTGCCCCTTCAGTTCTTTCTCATTGCTTCAGATATGTCTCATCGCAACTCTTGCACAGTTATACAAAACCACACCCTTGTTGGTCCTTTCTTTTTTCTTGATCTCAAACTATAAAAAGCTAAAAAAATTAAACAACAATTTTTCCACTGTTCTGTTTAGACGGAAACCACTATAGAAAAAAAAAAAAGATTCAAGAGGATTGAGAGAAAAGAAAAGTGAAATGAAAAGCAAGCTGGAGGCAATATGGTGCAGAATTTTAATTCACCTTGAATATTATTCATTTTAAAACTCTGGTGAATTTTCTAAGAGAATCTTATATAGTTTCATTCTACCACATTATTAGAGTTAGATGCAGCTCTATCGTAGAAGCTGATGACTCAGAGGGTTAATTTGTTTATATAGTTTAATCAGAGGAATCTTTGGGGTGAGGCACATCTTATTTTTCATCTGAATTCTAGTTATTATTTCAACAATTCCAGATGGTATCATATAACCATCTGATAGCACAGCACTTCATTGTGTGTAAAGGAAGTGGCCACCTCACTTCACAATTTTGCACAAATATGTGCAAGAACTTTGGTTTTTACTGTTTAGTTATTTTAACTCCTGGAATTCACTAATGGTATAAAACTTTAATCCATCTCAATTATCCATTAGGTTAAGCTAGACTATCTTGTTATAATAAAGAACCCCAAAATGTCAGTGGCTTAAAATTAATCTAGGTTTATTTCTTGCTTATAACATATTTGGTATGTGTTGGTAGATGGGGCTCTGTTCTTAATAAGTATTCAGGGACCCAGGTTAATGGACGTTCACCATAGTAAAATGCTACAGCTGTAACAAGAAATTTTGGGGTTCTGTGTTTACACTGTCTTTCCTCTACGGGTTTCTGTGTTCTAATCTCCTCTTCTTATAAGGAGATCAGTCATATTGCATTAGTGCCTATCCTAATGACCTCGTTTTACCTTATCTTAAAGGTCCTATCTCCAAACAGTCACATTCTGAGGAACTGGGGGTTAAGAATTCAACATACGAATTTGGCAGGGGGTGTGCAGGGAGCGGATACAATTCAATCCATAACAACCTGTGACTTGCTTCTAGCCAGTTAAATGTGGCAAAGGTGAAAAAATTATGTGGATGTAATTAAGGCCTCAAATCAGTTGATTTTAAGCTAATGAAAAAGAAATTACTCGGAATGGGGCTAAGCTAACCAGGCCTAAGCCCTTTAAAAGGGGAGTGGGCCCTTTCTAAGGAGAGAACCTCTCCTCGTGGGCTCTATGAAGTAAGCAGCCATATTGGAGAAGTCCATGTGGCAAGGAACTATAGGTGGCTTCTAGGACATGAGCGCATCCTATAGTCAATAGCAAAATGCTAGGGCCCTCAGGCATATGGCTGCAAAGAAATGAATTCTGTCAACAAAAAAATTAAGCTTGGAGGTGGATTCCACCCCTCCCCAGCCTCCAGATGAGAATGCAGCTCAGCCAGCACCTTTATCATAGCCTTGGAAGCTCCTGAGCAGAGGACCTTGCTAAACTACATCCAGAATCCTGATCCTTGGAAACTGTGAGATAATAAATACGTGTTGTTAAATAAATATGTGTTATTACTAAATCTGTGATAAGTTGTTATTCAGCAATAGATAATTAAGGCACAGCTACAGTGATTTCATTACCATTTGAGATGCAGCAATCTGGAAACTTGGAAATGTAATTTCAGACACAGATTCGCTCAATCTTAAAAGAGGAGAGAGAGTTTAATACTTTCATTCCTAGTTCCTATGATGTCTTTACCACTGTTTTCTTTTTGCCTCATTTTTCTCTCCTTGTTTATTAGCTTTTTGTGTGTGTACGCATGCATGTGCATGCAAGTGTGTGTGTGTTTTAAACAAAGTTGAGAATATCTTCTTAAATAAACTCCAGTAGATTGCCATGAAGCATTCAATAAGCAACTTGATTACAACTCACTCTCCCTGTTTTTCCATACAGCTAGTGGAAGCTGCCTAACAAAGCTAGTTGAGTTTTTAAAAGGGATTAACTTTCAGAAATTGCATCTTCCTACCTAACTGTTATTTTCAAGACGTAACAAAATCCAGTATTCAGTAAGTCCTGATAGAGGCTCCAAGGAACTAGCTCCTTGCAAAGGGTTTAGGTAAATGATGAAATCATATCACAACTGATGCTTTGGGAAAGTATAAACCTCAAGAGTTTGTAATGTATAAAGTTTTAACAAAAGTATTTTAGACTTTAAAACTCTGCCAGGCATAATGCATGATCAAACACATTTGTTAAATAAATAAGTGGGCATTAAATAGAATTCTCTAGAATAATCATTCTCTTATTTCATAAACAGTTTTGAATGCCTACTACGTGTGAGCTGTGTGCTAAGGAAAATTGTAGGGGAAAGTATTATTGAAGGAAGGGAGGAAACAATTAAGGTTAGGGAAGAAATCTGGAAAGTTTAACAAAGGAGGATACATGAATTTATCTTTAAAGAAGGAATGGGAAGTTGCCATTTGGAGCTGAAATGGGGAAAGGGAGTGTGAAAGAAGGAAAAAGAAATTCAGTGCAGAGAACAACATAGGAGCAAAACTCTGAGGTATATAAATGATTAGTTTTTTCTAAGATTGGGAATACTTTGATATGTTGGTCGAATTGTCTGGAAGAAGCCAGGTATTTCAGGTCAATGAATTACAGGTCAATGTCAGGTCAATAACAAATGAATTTCATCCATTTGTTAATGTATGTGTTATGTTTTCATTGTACAATGATTATTAAAATTTTTAATTAGCTGGCCACATTGAAAAGAATTATTAGAATGCCTAACTCATATATATGCTATATACTTGTTTGCTACTAATATTGAAAAATATTTCTGATGCAACTCCAGATTTCCAGCTTTTGCTGAAAGAATGGAACTATAGAACCATTGAAGCAATCTACTGGAGAAGCTCCTTCCAAGACAGCATGCTGCTTCACAACCACTACACCCTATATGCACCATCCCGAGGTCTTGCTCTAAGTCATATCAAACATTTACACTATTTATTTAATCGCTCTGCACATTTGAGTTTTCAAATCCTGGTAAGGCAGTCAAGTTCAAGGTCTGTTGTTGATAGAGCATGCTCCTATAAGTCACTCTGAGGAGTTTAAATTGTTTTATAAAGACAACAGAGAGCCATAAAAAGATTTTAAGCCAAGGTATGACATGATTGTATCTATATTATATTAGGTTGAATCATATTGCCCTTTTTTTTTTTTATAGTCAAAATATTCAAATATCAGCAATTTCCTCTGTTTCAGCCTAATAGAAGAATCATTCTAGTTACAGGTGGAAAATAGAACTGAGAGGGGAGAACCTAAAGGCAGAAAAACCAGGTAGGGAGAAATTCCAATCATCTCAGTAGGAAATGATGAAGGCCTAGATTAGGGTAACGGCAGTGGAACTGAAGTAAAAGAACTGAGATTATATATAAATATATGAGTCAGTTAGACTCATACATTTTGACTACCTGGTTCATACCCTCAGAAAGAAAAATCAGAATAAACTGAAATATTTTTAGAAAGTACATTACATTCATTTTGCCTCTCCTTCATGAGATAAATGTTTTAAGAAGGATTGCTCAACTTATAATTGGGGATTACTTTTGTTGAAGTCATTGTTACTTATGAAAATGAGTGCACCCTTCAAATATGCTGGCAGAGAGACATACTAAGAAGTACAAGAGTCACTTAGTGGGTTCATTAAATGGGGAGGCAAGTGAGGAGACACACAAGTAACTGATGGTGGTGGGGTTTCAGCTTTGGTCACTGGGCAGATGATGGTGTCTTAATTGAGATGACCCAAAAAACTTTGTATTGAGTTACAGACCCATTTGATAATATGACAAAAGCTCAGACTTTCACCCTGAAAATAAGCTCATATATACAACAGTTTGGCAAATGACTTCCCAAAGTTCGTAGAACCTTTAAGTCCACCCAACAATCCCCTAAGATACAGTAACCCCTAAGGTCCTAGGAAAGAGAAACCCTGTGGAATATGGATTCTAATGCCTCTGGATCAGGAAGATCCCCATGACTCATGTTTTTTTTTTTCCTTATGGGTGGAATTATTCTCTATCATGAATATTAATTTGCATGATGTTGAAATAATGAATATCAAATTGACGAAAATTAGGGAAAAGACAGAAGGAAGGAGATCCTCAGAAAGAAAACCCTTACCTTCCAACCAGACTACCTCATGTTGGGATGTTTTCCCCTCTTTGGTTTACAGAGAAACTCTGAACTCTGAGAAAATAGTGTGGTGGGCTTTCTATTTAAGTGCATTCTTAAACAGGCACAAATATGTTGGCTTGCTATCTTGGGGATGATAAAAAGGATGCTAAATGCTGTTTACTTCAAAGCCCATTTGTAGTTGTTGTTTCTTTTATATGTCCCTTACCTCTGTTTTTGTGTGTTTTGTATTGTGTTGTGTTTGTTTTGTTTACAAGCAGAGAGAAAATCATGCTTACTCAAACTGTATCACTAGCCCTTGCAGGCCTTTGAGTTGAAAGTGAATAAGTATTACATCTTTATCACCATTTCTTTTTAACAAAGAAAAAAATATTTCCAGTTCTAACCCTCTCCCATCTTCTAGACCATCCACACTGTATTATATTGGACAGTTTCCTCTTTATGTAGAATATAAGGCATATCCATTACATCTCATAATATTTGAGAGTAGTTGAAGTCTAGAATAGAAGACAAATTTTATCCACTTCCTTGTAGTCAGTGAAGGGTACAAATAACAGCAATAAAACAAATTTTAAAAACTGCCTTAAAATGACACTTTTCCTAAAGAAGTCCACATACTTAATGAGCCATTAGCTCATAAGTCATAGGATACCTTACCTACATTAGACAAGCTACTTATTTATCCACTCTTTGCCTCAGTTTTCTCATCTAAAGAAGAGAATAATAGCATGTACATTGAAAGATTGAGTTAATAAATTAGTATTTAGAACATATTCCTTAACACATAGTAAGCACTCAATAAAAGTTGAATATATTGTTATTGTCATTATTACTTTTAGCAGTTTCTTCAATTTACAGGTAAGGATTTAATGCATAGAGAAATAAAGTGATTTATTCAAGATGTTCTAGAAAGTCAGTAGCAGAGTCAAGACTAGGATATAGTGAGAAGCCCTGAGAAAAGTAGAGAACAAGGATATGGCATTGAAGGATTGGAAGTTCCAGTGAGTATGAAGGATTATTGCAGTTGGTTTTACAAACAGCAATAAGCCATTAAGGTAAAAGGTGGTGGTGCTTACAGTATATAAAATGACGGTTATATATGGGGTGCAGTTACTAGCAATGACAAGGTATAGGGTATGACCATGGTAGTGTATAAGGGAGGGCAGGATAAAATCATTGCATGAGAAGATTTCTAAGGACTGAAAAGCCACAGTGTTGGAACAATAATCACTATGTATATTGAAATCATTAAGAATTAATACAAGATTGGTGTTGAAGAATGACCATGAGCCAAGAGCTAAAATTTTTGAGAAAAAAGGGTAGAATAGCCTGATGACATGAGAATCAAAGACAGGTGTCTTTATGGAGGATACAGGGAGAATGGTGTGAAAGTAGCACAGAGAAATAAGGATGCCATCTACTCCTAGGGCCTATAGTAGGCAAGTTTTGGGTGACGAAACAGCCTGGGATTGAGAGCAATGTTGGGGAAACACCTGCAGAGAGTCAGCTTTCTGTCAAAGCAAGAAAATAAAGGGGAGGCTCACAAAATGGGTTGAGCTTAAAGATTAGCTGAGTATCAGTGATGAGTTTCAGGCAGGAACGAGAAGAATTTCAGTAATTCGGGAAGTTTAGAAGATGGAGAAGCTTTAAAAAGAGTTAGGAAAGTCATTAGGGATTAGAGTCCTGGGGATGCAATATGACTCTGGTTTTCTTGGGATGACTGACTTGATTTGGATAAGAGGCATGTGGAGATTAGTCCTAAAAATCCAAGGCAGATAGTGATAAAGAAGTTATCAATATATAGAGAAGGGAAGAACGGGGTAGGGAGAATATTTCCCAGAGCAAGAAGAATTCTAGGCCTCCCTTTTATTACTGCTGATCAAGCTGAGATATTTGTCAGAAAGGTGGTCTTATTTCAAATGCAGGAACTCTCTTTCCTGCATTCTGCAGGATGACAGTCCTATCCAAAAACAGGCCAGATCACTAACTTTTAGGATAGCTATCTTGAAAATAAGAATTTGTACCACAATTTTATGAGCATCCTAAATAGTGAATAGTCTTCATCCTCTGGTAATTTTAGAAAGTCTAGAAGATCTAGTGTAACTACATTCTTATCATCTGTTTGCTGTCCACCATGCTTGACTGTAATGCGTCTGCATTCTGATATCACATCACAGTTACTTTTGTACCCCAATTACCTAACAGAATGTTTTTATTAAGGTGTCGATGCTGAATATTTTAATATCTAAAAAGCTCAAATCATATCTATTTAATTGCATTGCTCGATCTTAAAAAGTACTTATGTTTTAATGCTTTCTAATAAGGATGAAGTCTTCACAACTCAGGGCCATGAATATTCAATTATTTGAATACTTGTTTTATCCATGAAAACATATATTGAATACTTGTTTAATACATGAAACAGTGCTATGCACCAAAGGGGATACTAATGTGAATAAAGCATTGTTTCGTACTTGAGAAACTAACTTTCCAACAAGAGAGTTGAAATTGGGACAAAATCTATCAATCCAATCAATTATCATTTTGGAACTGTTTAATAGATTCATTGATCATGAAAAGCACTGCATTATCTCCACTCTTTAAGGAAGGATCTGATTTCTGAAAACTTAATCATTTCAGGGTTATGACCTCTATCTAGGCATCAACAACCATCTTCATCTGCAGCTCTATCCTAGTAGCATGTTTAGCGGATGATGTGTCACTAAGTTCTTGGTAGCTAAAACATAACATTAACGATGAGAAAATATCCTCTTATATTTAAATGTTTCATAAATAATTTCAAACAGAAAAGGGAAAGGGAGGCTAGGTTTCCTCCTATAATATACATGCTATTTATAGGTTGTATTATACATAAAAATACATATGCTCTAATAACATCCTCAGTAATTTTCTGTGTCCTACTGAGAAGTAAGTGCTTTGAGAACTTGACAAAAGGAGAAGAACAGAGTTTGGCAAGAAAAGTTAACAGAAGTCACACCTCGTCAGTGGGAGTCAAAATAATACAATTTACATGATTCTGAGAAACTAGGGGGTTTCTAAGCAGCCACCAATAACACTACATATATTAGTCAGCTTGCCAGCCCCCTGGTGAACTATCAGTTTGTCGATGAAAGAAAACATTGCTTTAAACTTAAAATTGCTGTGTGGGCAGGGTGATGAATGATCACCACAGATTGCTGCCCCCACGCCTCTTAATGGGACTTTATAAAATGCAACTCCATGTAAAAACATGCCTCATGTAAAAAAAATTCTCAGCCATGAGAAGGTTTTAGTATTTATGGAATGCAGATTCTATGTGCCTCCTCTGTCTCATCTATCTATTGGACAGAGTTTGAGGCAAAATTGATCATCTCGCCAAAAGGTGTGAGTGCTTCATAGAAGAGGTCATGGGCAAGGATCTGAGGACCTCATTTTGAGACATCCACTTGAAGGAACTCAGCATGATCTGATTAGCACCCTTAATAGATATTCAAATCTATTTGAATATCTATTAAAACAGTTCTTTCTGGCTAAGCCTATTTCTACCTAAGGGTGCTAATCTGGTTATCCTTCATTTAAATCAGAGTCCTCAAGCTTCTAATATGTAGCAAGCAACTCATAGGATACCTAGGACAGAGCAGTAAATAAGATGGAAGTGGTCTCTGGCCTTGCAGATCTTCTAGTTTACTGTAAGATAAGAAATGGAAATATGGTACATTAAATGGTCTTATAATAGAAACATAGGTTTTATAAGCACTCATGGGAACGGTTAACCTCAGATGAGGATTATAGAAGACTCTTAAAAGAAAAAAGCTGAACCAGGAGCCAGCTGGACAAGTAAAAATTAGTATAAGAGATGGTGGAGGGAAGGAAACAGAAGGAGGTATGGCTTCAGGGAGAGGAAACTTCATGTGTAAAAGCTAAAAAGTGGGAAAGCAGAGTGCATTCAAAGAACTGAAAGAATTTCAGTAGAATTGGATCAGGTATTATCTGTGTTTCTAGGGAGGAACCAGAGAAGAAAGAGGTAGTGTCCAGAGATGAAGCTGTCTAGAAAAGCGAAGTCCACACATAAAGAGCCTTGTACACCATATTAATAAATTTGGACATTTTCAGTGGGAGACATTAAAGGATTTTAGCAGAGTAGGGATGTAATTCCTTGGAAGGTAGTATGTACAGTGGTTATGCCCATAAACCCTGGAATCTGACCCACCCCTTGCACTTATTAACTGTGTGGCCTGAGACTGGTTATTTAACCTCTGGCACTCAGGAATAACTATACAACCTTCATTATAAAGAGGTAGCACTTTTTATTATTATCTAGGTCAAAGCCAATGAGATTAATTCCTTTCTTAACTTCTTAAATCCTAGCAATCAATCAATTCCAAGAACCTTGTGACATTTGAAAATATGCTTCCATTCTTCTTTTTCATACAGGATAATTTTGTGTTGACTCACACCACTTTCTTAAGAAACCAGTAGATATAACCCTACAAGCATTTCCCAGTAGACTTCTCTGAGTCAGATATCTCTGACAAGGTAACATCTTCACATTAGGAAAAACCAGGGTTTCCAAAGGCATTCTTGCCAGAAAAATAAAAAAAATAAAACTTGAAACCTATCAAGCCTTTAACTTTAACTACCTATTTACAGAGGACAAATTAATATTTTATAGGACATGATGACAATACAACCATCAAAATCTAGAATGTAGGAAAGTCTACACAACTAATGACCTATTACCTCACCAAATATATTTTTACGAAAACAAAAGGAAGGGGAATCTATAAATTAAAATAATCTTAAGAGATACCTCAAGCAATTCAATGTGCAACCTTTGTTTGGATCCTGATTTGAACAAACCAACCAACTGTTGGAAAAAGAACAACAAAAAAGACGATCAGGAAAATTTGGACATTGAAAACTTATCTGATAATAGCAAGAAATTATCAACTCAAGGGCTGTGAGAATGAGACTGTTGTTATATTTTTAAGACTTCTTTTATATTTTAGAGATACATACTGAATTCCTTATGAATCAAATGATACATGGATTGTCTTCAAAATATCTTGTGGTGGGGAGAGTTATAGATTAACGAGATTGGCCAGAAATTAATTACTGTCAAATTAGTATGATACATGTGTAGGAGTTTATTATTCTATTCTCTTCACATGTTTACAGTTGAGGTTTTCTATAATAAAAAGCTGAAACACTCCCAAAATGTAAAATTGCCATAAAAAGAATTGGAAGCTCATTCACTCAAAATACAATGGGCCAATATCACTCAAAATCAATGTCTTTCCCAGGGAAGTCTGCAAATTCAAGGAGATTATTAAGCCTGTTGCAACAATAAATGATAGTGATGGAATTTCAAGGGTCTGAACAGGTGGGAATGAATTGGGCACAGGCAAGAGCAGCACCGCCATCACCTGGGAGTTTGTCAGAAATGCCCACCCCAGACCTTATGCATATAAATCTATTTTAACAACCTCTCCTGTGACTGATATGCACACTGAACTTTGGGGCTCAGTGAGCTAGAAGTCAGGGAGGATTCCACAGCACTCTTGTAAACTAGAGCCAGAGTGGATGGGTAGAAGAGGAGAAAGGCCATTATGTATAGAACTGTGCAATTTATATAACATACTATTTCATATTTTCATTCATCATATATTTACTAATCACATGCCATGTGTGGAAAACTGTTTTATCCGCTGAGGATACTGCAGAAAATAAAACAATAAAAATCCCTGACTTCATGGAATTGAGTCTAATAGTGACTAGCTAACTCGTACTGAGTGTTTAATGGGTATTAAGAGCTGCTCTAAGCCTTTTATATGTGTAGTTCACGAGAAAATAAGAAGTTAGTAGCTGAAGAAAATGTTCAAAAATCATCAGGTTAAAACATGATATTAAACATTGAATAGGTCAACCTAACCTGACAAGCAGAGCTGATTATCATTTCTAATTGATCACCCACTGTTCCTCTTCCCATAAGCTTGGCATAGCTGTCCAGGACATCTTAACTTTCACATGTTACACTCATGATGTTCTATTCATCCCTGTTCCCCTAATTCCTAGAATCTTCACATGGCCCAATTTCACAGGAAGCCACAGAGAAATGGAAGAGAGTAGATGTGGTTTGAGAATCTACTCTGTGCTAGCTATTTTATAAAAAGTACTCATTCAAACTCTAAAAACAATGTCACGAAGTAAATACCTCTTTCATTTTGTTGGGAAAAAATTACTCAGACTAATTAAATAATTTGTTCAAAGTCAAAAAGCTTCCAAGGGTTCAGCTCCTCTAAACTCAAAGTGCCATGGCTTTCCAACTTTATATGTATCAGAATCACCTAAAACACTTGTTAAAACACAGATCACAAGGTTTCTGATTCTATAGGGCTGTGGCCTGAGAATTTGCATTTTTAACAAGATTCACTGGGATGGTGAGGCTGCCACACATACTTTGAAGACAACTGCCTCAGTACACATTCGACCTACTTCACAGAATAAGTCTGTGAAGTAGGGTCCGTCAAACATTTTTAAGAAGATATTTTATTGGTTAGTTATAACCAATATACTCTAAAATGCAGAATGGCTCAAACACAAAGGAGGTTAATTTCTCATTCATGTGATGGCCCAAGGCAGGTGTTCCTGTCAGTAAGACAGCGGACATTTAGGGACACAGGCTAAAGGAACCTATGAAATCTTAAAAAATGTAGCTTCCAAGATCACTGCAGCCCTCTCCATCCAGCCATCAAGAATGGGGAAAAAAATATGGAGAAGCATGAGTAGGAATTCTGTATGGGTCAGGTCTGGAAGGGCACAGGGCACATTTTGCTTTTGCTTAAGCACAGTCACATGGCCACAAATAGCTGCACTGGAGGTGTAACATGTACTTTAGCCTTGTGCCAAAGAAGTAGAAAGGAATTTTTTTGAGCATCTTTAAGTCTCTGCCACCACAACACTGTTCATTTCTCCATCTCTCTTCTCTAGTCTTCTTGCCTGCAGTTAAAAATCCTAAATTTCTTGGGCAACAAATATTTATTAGTACATATGCGCCAGGCACTGTGCTGGATGGACCCTAGGGATTCCTGCAGCAACAAATGCAGTCTGATTTCCTGAGGCTTACTATATATCTAGGACTTCACATTAAATAAATAATTACAATTATTACAAGAGCAATGAAGAAGCAGTATAGGTTGTAATGAGGTTCTAAATTAGTCAGCCTTGGGTAGAGGTAGGTGCAAAGGTGTGCGAAGAAGGCTTCTTCCAGAAAAAGGTAATTAAGAAGATGCCTGGAGGAAAAGTAGGCATTTGCTGGGCAAAGATCAGAGTGGGAGGAGGCCAGGAAAGCATTCTCTTCCAAGTAGATGGAATAGCATGTAAAAAAGCTCCAAATAGAAAAAAATCATGACACCTTTGAGGAACAAAAAAAGTCCAATGTGGCTGGCACATGGAGAGTGATGAGGAAGATGGCCCAGAATGGGGCTGCTGAGGCAGTGAGGACCACATAGACAGTGTTAAAGCTGATTTTTTATCCAAGCACTATTTACTAAGTACCTCTCATGGTTGTTTTCAATTAGGCGCTGCAAATAGAAAAGTACAAAACACAAACATGGTCTATGATCTCACAGAGATTACTTAATGGGTAAGACTTTTAACAAATAATTATGTATAAAATTAAATATTGTAATTTATCTGAAGGGCCATATAAGAACACAGTGTTATAAGAACATTTTAATGCGGAGCTAACATAGTATATGAAGCTTCAAGAAATGCTACTCTGAGGAGGTGATCACAAGCAAAGACATAAAAATGATCATATTTATGGCAGCAAAAATATCCTTGCCCCTATTTTACACATGGGGATCAAAACAAAGATTTTACTATTACATGGCTAATCCATGGCAGAACCGAGATTTGACCCAAGCTTATCTGACTCTAAATCCTATGGTCTTTCCAATATGCCAGGCCTATAAAAGTTCTGTGAAAGAAAAGATATTGAGATTCAAGTCCTATTATAAAGAGCTTTGAGGATCATAAAACTAACACACATGAGGTAAACAAACAAAAAGACCTTAAATTATTTTTCAATTCTTTTGTAATTACAGACTGAAAAAGTCAAAGTTGGCTGTTGGGAGAAGTTAGAACTTTGACTGTGCTTCAGTAGACCTAGAAAGAATGAGAAGAGGGATGAATATACCTGGAAGCAGGAATTCCATTGTGTGGTTGTTTATTTTAGGTATAACTCTTCAACCAGCTACTAACCCATTAAATGCTACTTTCATTCAGCTAGCATTTCTCCATCTGGTCTATCAGCCTATCAGGAGAGTTTGTCAAATGCCTTGCAGAAGCACAGATAAATGTCAGCAAAGATTTCATATTTCCCTTTATGTGAACCTGCTTCACTATACTTCTAGTGCTGTGGGAACCCTAGTAAGAACAAGAAAAGACAACCATTCAGGTTAAGCTATTGAACAAACAAATATATGTTTCTCCAAGGTGATTATTTGTCAAAAGTGCTGTCAAAATGCTGCCTTGTCACAACTAGATAAGTATGGTCCAGCACAGAAGACACATATGGCTGGATTCAGTGGCACCTTGGATTCCTGTACAAGCTCTGTCACCACTAGCTCAGTCACTCACTGGACTATAGGTTACACATCAATGCAGAGATGGATTGAGGAGATCAGTCAGTATATTTCATTCATTCAATCAGCCAACATTAACTAGTAACCTATTCACAGTCAACTGTAGGCACTGAGGCTACAGAGCAGAATAAGTCAGGAGTCTCCCTCTTGAGGGGTTCATATTCTAGTGAGAAGAGCAGACATAAAACAGATATTTACAATACAATATTGAAAATGCTAAATCTAGGCGCTGAGGAGAATATTGTTAATCTTGCATGGGAGATTCAGAAAAGCTTTCACATGGGAGCTAACATTTGACCAGGTCTTAATCAAGGAGCCTAAGTTCAAGAATGGGTGGAGGGTACGTAGAGGGCTATAAGGATATTCTAGGCAGTAAGCAATATGCAAGGTGTGGAAGGGGCTAGTCAAATTCAAGGAAAGGAGAGAAGACTGTTGCTGAAGTAGGTTAGAGAGAGGGGTGGGGCAGGAAGACTGTCAGGGGATGTGATCAGAGAGGAAGATTGTGCTGATACTATGTCAAATACCACACCAAAGTGTTTGTATTCTATCCTGAAAGCAATGGAAAAAACAATGGAGCTATTTAAGTCAGAAATTATATATTAAGGCCATATTAACTTTGAAAATAAAATGTTCATATATTTGAGATAATCCAAATATAATCAATAACCCATCAAGCTGGTATAGAATAACACAAGAACTTGATCATTTTACCACTTATTACCCATGTCACCTTGGGTAATTAACATCCTCTGTATGGCTTTTGAAGTATAAAATGAGTATAACAATAGTTCATACCTCATATATGCCTGGAACTGAGCATGAATTCAGTAAATATTAGTTGAGGTAATGGTTTCCTAAATCTAAACCTATTATTCTAAGGATTCATGGGCAATTACTTGTCTTATTATTATTTATAACAATAACAACAATAATAATAAAGGTTATATTTATTGAGTGCTTACTAGATATCTAATAACATTTACTTTATAAATATTTCAATTCTTATACTATCTTTATAGTATAGATATTATAAATCAATGAGAAAGTGAGGTTCAGAAATACTAAATACCATGTCTGAAGTAACAGAGCTAGTAACTAGTGAGGCCTGGAATGAAAACAAGCACTTGTTCCATTCCACCATATTGTTTCTTGGCTTAAATAAGTGAAATACTACCATTCTCTTACAATTATCTCAGCCAAATATATTTTTGAAGCCATGATTTAATTAGACAACAGGAATACTGGGCCATGGGGTCTAAAACAAATGCTATCCTTCTTTGCTTATTTGGTGTTGCATGAACCAGAAAAGATGCAAAGATTCTTTACTACAGAAGTCTGCTCACACCTTATCTTTTCCCCTATTCCTTCCCAGTGGCCCATGTATCTACTTCGATTTTCTCCTCTTTCATGCAACAAGCACACAGCAAAGATCTAGCACTTAGACCATGCTGTCATTTGGGTGAATTATTCATGATTTCTATTGGAACTTGACATTCAGCCATGCAAAAGAGCCTTCACGTTCAGGGTGGGCGTCAGGAAGGAGATTATGCTGGGACCCACCCCCCATGACTGAGCCTAATGTCTATGCGCCCTGAATTTTGAGGATTCTGAGTACCTGACTACCTAATAAAAATATTTATTTGTTTATAATCTGCCAATTATTTCTACTGTTAAGTTCTTTTAATAAGAATCTCCATAGGGGGAAAAAGTGAGCAGTGGGGGTAAGGCATACAAATCCACTGAACCCATAAAAATTAGTGTCAGAGTGATGAACCAAAAACTCCACAAACTTCTGTCTTCCAGGTGGTGTTTACTTGTCCAGCGGCAGTGTCACCTGGTGGTGATGGGTGCACAAGGACATGGTGATTAAGGGTTCTGGTCTAGAATCAGATAGAGATGACTTTGAGATTCTGCTTTCTTTTTTTTAATTGCATGATCTGGGGGTAGTTATTTAATTTTTTGTTGTTTCAGTTTCCTCATTTGTAAAATGGAAGAAATATTTACTTTGCAGGATTGTTGTAAAAATTAAATGAAATAAGTTATGTAAAGGGCCTAGAATAGTGCCTGACATCCAGGAGGTACTCAATAAATGGAGGCAACCTTTCCTAATTATTAAATAATAATTATGTATCTTCTCTGACTGCAACTGATCGCTTTGAACCAAAGAGTGGGCAAGTCTCCATTTCACAAGCTGCTGTGAAGACACAACTTAATGGTTTAAAAGCATTATTTATGAAAGAAAAATATAACATGAGTTATCCATTGTTTTTCTTTTGAATTATTTATGAAGTGTTTGGTAATAGGAATCTAGATCAGTCAGAATAAAAGCTATGAGTTGATGTTTGCTATGCCATGCTTTAAAAAAATTGAGTAGCTTGAGAAAACATTATTTCACAAACTGTGTTCTTGCTTAATGATTTAATCACTAAGGATACATGTTAACAATCACTCTAAATAAGCACTTGAAAGAAAAATATACTGTTTCTCACCACCCACCCGACAATCTGTAACTTGGATTTTTGGAATTAAATGGTCATTAAAAAAAACTCATCTTGTAGCACAGGCCTAGAAAGATGAAAAGAAAAAGAAAAAAAAGCCTCATTTAATTAACTGAAAGCAGGTACCACAATACAGATAGAATATTTCTTCCAAGATACTCATGATAATCTCCTCACAAGAAAATACTGTCAGGGAACCAGTGAGCAGACTTATTTCAAATCTATTATATAGAAACTAATTAAGACCCAGAAACATTAAGTAACTTGCTTAAGGTCATGCAACTGAAAATGGCAATGAGGAAACTCTAAACAAAGCCTTATCTTTAACTACACACTACACCCTATTGTATGCTGCTGCTTTTATCAGGCCTACAAAGGGGCTGCATTTAGCAGCATTTCTCATCTAATTGTTGAAGGAGGTTTAAACAGGAATGACCCTACCTAGCAGTTTACAGTTCCCATAAATTCCATCATATCCTTATTCCAAAACTCCTTAAAAAGGCTTGTGGCAGAAATTATTCATTGATCACATAACAGCCATCTGACCCTTAGCAACATAGCTTTGATTTTGTTCAGAGAGTAGGTGAAAAGTACTCAGGGGTAGGCAGGTTTATGAAGATTCAGGGCCCCTCATTCACAGGGTTGCTTCTAAAGCCTTAAAAGGGGCCCTAGCAAGTTGGTGTTCAGAATTTTGTATTTCTTTACTTAAAGAACCTTTCGGCTCTACAAAAGTTGGATCCATCTCCATGCTGAGACAGTTGGATCCATCTCCATGCCCCAGATTCAAAAACTGAATCATGATCGGTAAAAGCCAGTCTGAGAAATCGTTCACCTCAGCACCCCTTCCGCTCTTGTTTCAGACCTTATCATGTGAAGCCTTGAGCTAAATAAACCATCTGAGATATGATCACAATTTATGTGTGGTCCACTGACCGCTTGATGGATCTTTGGGGCTTTCCACTTTATGGCTATTATGGATAAAGCTACTATAAACAAGTCTTTGTGTGTGCTTATGTCGTCATTTCTCTTGGGTAAATACTTTAGAGTAGAATTAATGGCTCCTATGGTAAGTTTAACTGTATAAAAAACAACCAAACTTTTTTCCAAAGTGGTTGTACAATTTTGCATTACCAACAGCAATGTATGAGAGTTACAGTTGCTCCATATTTTCGCCTATACTTAATTTTGTCAATCTTTTTCATTTTAGCCATTCTAATATGTGGTGGTGATAACTCCTCATGGTTTTAATTAGCATTTACCTAATAACTAATGATGTTGAACACTTTTTCATGTGCTTATTTGCCACTCCTATATCTCCCTTTGCAAAATGTCTAAATTTTCAAGTTTTATTGTTTTTATTGAGTTATAAGAGTTGTTTATATATTTTATTACAAATCCTTTATCAGATACTATATTTTTCTCAGTATGTTGCTTACTTTTTCAGATTCTTAACATTATCTTTTGAAAGTCAAAGTTGTTAATTTTAAAGAAGTCCAACATAAAACTTCTTTAAAATGTGCTATGCTTTAAGTATCCTACCTAAGAAATCCTTGCCTAACCCAAAGACAAAATCTTTTTCTTCTACGGTTTCGTCTAGAAAATTTGTAATAGTAGCTGTTATGTTTACATCAATACTCTATTCAAGTTAATTTTTATATATAATGTGAAGAAAGGGTTAAAGTTTGTTTGCACATGGATACCCAATTGTTCTGGCATCATATGTTGAGTCTTTTCAACAAGTTCATGAATTACTTTAGTATCTTTGCCAAAAAAACAATTGACTTTATATGTTTTGTCTATTTCTGGAATCTATCCTGTTCCACCGACCTATATGTCTATCGTATGTAACACCACACTCTTGTAGCTTTATAATAAATTTTGAAATCAGTATATGACCTCTAACTTTGTTTTTCTTTTTCTAAGTTGTTTTGGCAAGTCTAGTCTTTCCCTTTACATTTGCATATGAATTGTAAACTCAGTCTGTCAATTTTTACAAAAAAAAAAAAAAAATAGCCTGCTGAGATTTTGATTGGGACGCATTGAATCTACAGATAATTAGGATAGAACTGACATCTTGGAAATATGATGTCTTCTAAACCATTAACATGATATATCCATCCATTTATTTAGGTCACCTTGAATTTCTCTCAATAATATTTCATAGTTCTCAGTGTGGAGGTCTTGTACATATGTCATTAAATTTATATCAAAATATTTCACATTATTTAATGCTACAGTAAATTTTATTTTTATTTGAATTTCCAAATTTTTGCTCTTAGTTTATAAACATAGAATTGATCTTCATATATGGATCTCATATCCCATGAATGTACTAAATATAGTTATTAGTTCTAGTAGCATTTTTTAGATTCTTTGGATTTTCAGCAAAGATCATCAAATCATTCATGAATAAAGACAGTTTTACTTCTTTTCCCTTCTGGATGCCTTTCACTTCTTGTACTGCCTTAATGCACTGGCTAAAACCACCAGTATGGTTAAATACAAACAGTGAAAGAGGATATCCTTGCTCCACAGGAGAAAGAACTCAGTCTTTCATCATGATTTGGCTATAGTTTTTCATATATTCCTGTGTTACAGGTTAAAGAAGTATCTATATAGTTCTATATCTAGTTTTTAGTTTGTTTGTTTTTGTTCATTTTTTAATTAATGGCTTTTGAATTTAGTCTAATACTTTTCTTGCATATATTGGGATGATTTAATGGGTTTTATTTTTCTGCCTTTTAATATACTGATGACTTGGTTGATTTTTGAATGCCAAACCAACAATGTATTTTGGGAAGAAATTCCACTTGGTCAAGATTATCTTTTGTATATATTGGTGAATTATATTTACTAAAATTTTATTAAAGTTTTGCATCTACGTTCATTAGTGTTATACGTTGTCACTACTGTTGTAATGTCTTTGGTTTTAGTATCAATTATAATGCTGGCCTCAAAGAATAAGGTGAAATTTATTCCTCCTTTTCTATTTTTTGCAAGAGTTTATATAGAATTTATGTACTTTTTCCCTTAAATGTTTGATAGAATTTACCAGCAAAGCAATCTGGGTCTGCAGTTGTCTTTGTTGAGTGAATTTTCAACTAAAACTTTAATCTATTTAATAAATATTAGACTATTTAGTTATTTATATCTTCTTCAGTGATAAATTGTACCTTTCAAGGAATTCGTTCACTTCATCTCACTTGATGAACTTATTGGCATAAAGCTTTTCATAACATTCACTTATTATCCTTTTAATGTCTCTAGAATATGTAGTGCTATCACTTCTCTCATTCATGTAACTGATTTTTGTCTTTTCCCTTATTTTCTTCATAAATCTGGCTAGGGAGTTATTAATATTATTGATATTCTCAAAAAAAGTTTTATTTCATTGATTTCCTCTACTGATTTTTTTTTCTATTTCGATGATTTCTGCTCTGATATTTATTAGTTCCTTTCACATACTTGATTTGGATTTCATTTGTTCTTCCATTTTTAGTTTCTTAAAATAAAAGCTGAGATCATTAATTTAAAATCTTTTTTTCTAACATAGACATTTATGGCTATAAATTTTTTTTTAATTCTTGCTTTAGTGTCATCCACAAATTGTGATACATTGTTTTTGTCTCTACTCTATTCAAGGTATTTTCTAATTTTCTTTTTGATTACTCCTTTAATCCATAGGATATTTATAAGTGTTATTTAATTTCCAAATATTTGAAGGTTTCCAGATATTTTACATTATTGATTTCTAGTTTAATTTCACAGTGGTCAGAGAATATACTTGATCATTTTTAAATTTATAGAGATTTCCTTTATGCTGAGAATACGGGCTATATTCTGGGATTTTGTTGTTGTTGTTTACTTGCTCAGTTTCTTATTGAGAGTGTAATTAAAATACTCAAGTGTATCTATAGATTTGCCTATGTCTCTTCAGAACTCTGTTAGTTTTTGCTCCATTATTTGAATGTTTAGGATTGTTATATAAATCTTTAAGATTATTATGTCCTCTTAACAAATTGACCCCTTCGTCATTATGAAATGATCTCCTTTATCCTTGGTAATATTCTTTGCTCTAAAATCTACTTTGTCTTATATTAATATAGCCATACATACTTTCTTTTTATTAGTGTTATCATGGCACAGTTTTTAAATCATTTTACTTTTAATCTATTTGTGTTTTTCTATTTAAAGCAAATGTTTTACATGCAACAGAGAAGTTTATCCAATCTGGCAATCTCTACTTTCAAATAATGGTATTAGACTATTCACATTTAATGTTAATATTGATATGATTTGGTTTAAATCTACCTTAAATTGACTTTCAAAATTCTTACTATATAACAAGAACTTTCTACCTCACCATCCTCAGCAAAAGGCCTCACTTGGTAAAATGAGGAAATACTAAAATGTAAAGCTTGCATTAAAGGTCATCTATTACAAAGAATGTGAGACAGCGGCCCTGATCTTCAGTGAACTTCAGGTGCATGCGAGTGCAACAAATCAAGAATAAAATCACAGAATTGAAATAAAAATAATTAAGCAGAAGCCAAATCATACTTTCGTGGATTGTCAGACAACCATCATCTATTCACAACCTTCTGTTCCAATAATACAACAGATTTCATCCATGGAGTATATTGTAAAACACAGGATTTGTGTTATTTAGAATTTTTCCATAATATTCTGAGAGCTTTAAATCTAGCTCCCTTACCTCTGTTCAAACTTCTCTATACGAATACATATATAAAATGTGTGGAGGAAGAGTGGAATTTAAGAATTTATTACCCTCAAATGAATAAAATTCAATAAGAAAAATAATTATGCACAAACTTAAAATAGCATCCCAAATGCTATTTATTCTAAAGGCAGAAACAAAATAACATTTTTACAAAGATTTCCAAATAAATCGGGAGTTCCACTATGATAAATAAATGAAACATCCCAGTTGCCATAAATTACCAGCATTGGTAAAAAGTCTTACTTAGGTCAGATGAAAGACAATATGTTAAGGACACTGAGAATTTATCCTAGGAGACTAGGAATTTTGAAAAGGTAACACTAATACTCTTCTCAGGATGTACAGAGAGGCTTGCAATGTATCTTATATCTTTTTAGCACTAAATGTTAAGCTAAAAAATAAAAATTCCACAGAAAACATCAAAGAATTCTTAAACCATATGTCATATTACACGGTGGATTGAGTATTTACCCCCCGTGAACTGACTTTGTATAAACAAAGCTCTTATAGATCAAATCCATCATTTTTTTTCTACCACACATTTTATACTTTACAAAAAAGTAAAAATGGTCATTTAGAGAAGTTATCAGATATTCTAATAATTCAGTAAATATCCTTGTAGAAAAATTAAGAATTAGTATAGGAAAATGGATGCAAAAGAGATATGGGACCCCAAATAGCATACTGTCCTTTACTAAAAGAAAAAGAAAAAAAGAAAACTGGAGAGAATCGCCCTAACTGGCTCCACCCTGGAACTGTCATCTTTTGGTAGAGTTACAAAGATGTCTTTTGATTGCAACATGCAGTGGAAAAGTTAAAAGTTCTCTGTGAATCATCCTGGGAACAGTGCTATAAAGAAAAACATTAAAACAGCAGCTTGCAGAAGATACAGTTAACCAGTTAACTAAAAAAGAAAACTGTATCTTCCTTTGTTATTAGGTTGATAATGCACAAAATGGCAAGACAATTAATTTATCTTAATAAAACAAAACAGTGTATGGAATCGGACAGAACAGCATCAGATGAAAACAAATTGGGGGGAAAAATGCTATTATGATGTAATTGCTGCCCAGAACATTTCATACAATGCAGGTCACTTATGACCTTCATAGTTCTATAATATGTAAATTCTCACTCAATACACCCTATAATCCCTATGATGGTTCTTAACGATTATAAAACACTGTCATCGCAGTTTCCCTAGAATTTACCAGACACAGAAACACCATTATGGTTAGGGTAGGGAGGAGGTTCTTCAAGGACCCAGGAGTCACAATGACTCTGAGAGCGCACTGCTAATCACTGTGGAGATAAAAAGAAACTGCACATTACAAGGCCTACTCAATACACCTTCTTTATTGCTCCCAATAGCACTATGTTTCAGATCTGCTGCACTACCAGACTATTCCTAAATATAGTACAGACACTTTTTTGCTTCTTTGACTTTAGAGATGTTATTCTCTTAATAAGAAGACCTTTTCCTCTGCTCCGTCCTTCATGATGCTTCTCACATTTTGGATCCTCTCTGATGCTTTTCCCCTTCCCACTCCCACAGCTGAAATCTGAGCTGCTTAGCATTTTGCACTTGCCTCTCACAGAAATTTATATTGCAACTGCTTCCTTTGATAGCAAGTGTTTCCTTTTTAAAGTGATTCTTATTTAATATGTTTATATTTACTATATGCCTACATCTTTCCACAAAGACCTTGAGGTAGCATATAATAAAAGACACTACAATCAAATATTTAAATGGAAATAGAAAACTAGGATCAAGGAAAAAAATATAAAAATGTCAAATATAAAGGACAACAAAATTGCCCTATTTAGGCTTCAAATATTTCTTTGAGCTTCTAGGAAAAAATATTTGAGAAACACTTTTAAAAAATTAAACAGACTCCTTTACTTTAAGAATTCTCAGATAATTAAATTTGCAAATATGCTTCATAAATCCTGAGGCAGAGGTTATAGTGTATAGCAGTTCCTAAATTTATCTGACACATAAATGACAGAAATTTACAACACAAAGAGAACCTTTTTTTTCCTAGATGGTATTAACACCTCTGTGAAACAGTCAAAGAACAACATACTGAACTAAACACACATTAAAGGAAGGGAGGCATCAAGTTTTCACATATCTGCCTGAGTAACTCATACTACACCTTATACTTCAAAAAATAAAATTCAAAGATGACAATTGAAAGTTAGGAAAAGAAACTATCCTTATGTGTTATAGCACGAGTGGGCACAGAAAGAGCAAGGCATGTTGGGACTATGATGCAGCCAACACAGATACAGTACTTACCACATTCCAGACAGTATTCTAAGTGCTTTACATAAAACAACGAATTTAATCTTGCCAAAAACCCTGACATAGGTACTACTATCTCTATTTTACGTATGAGAAAACTGAGACATAGAGAAGTTAAGTAACTTGCTCAAGGTCACAGGGCTGGGAAGCTGGAATTTGAACCTAGACTATCTAGTTTCAAAGTCTATGCTCTTAATTATCAACTAAAAAGGAAGAAAAGCCTGATCAAGTGATATGATAACTTGATTCTAAAGGCTAGAGCTATAAAAACAGACAATCCAATGGACACAGTCCAACAAGTGCAGAAAGTTCATATATATGGTTTAATTTGTCATGAACTAGAGGGATAGATTATAGACAATATTTAAAAACAAGTGTAGCACTAGCAGATTCTAAAACACCAATCCCTTTTGTGGCGGTAGATACTGGGGTTTGAATCCTGTTCAGACACTCAGTAGCTGGAGGAACTTCTAAGGACTTTGGTTTCCTCATACATAAGAATGGTGATAAAATAGCCTGTTTTAGAGAGCTGTTTCAAGTTTGGGAAATGCACATAAAGCACCTTGCACAGTATCTATTAAAAGCAGACACTCAGTTATCATCGGTCATCCTCATGATCATGAGGTAAACATGCTTGGCTCCATATTATAGATGAGCAAAGTGAGACTCACAGACCTCAAATAATTTGTCCAAGGTCCTACAATTGATGAGCAGAAGAGAACAGATCACACTCTGTTCACCTGACTTCAAATGCTCTTAGCTCTGAACAACAAAAAAAGAATGACACTGAAGAGTTTCTGGTCCACTTGCTTCAATACCTGAAAGAAGCATCAGTAAAGGACAAACTGAAGCTTAAAAAAAAAAAAAGGACATGAGCAATCTCTCAGAGACAAAGAGAGGTGAAGAGAAAGTGGTACGTGAGCAAGAAAGAAAAAGCTGATAGACTTCATGGCAATAATGAAACATTTACAGGAGCCCATCCAGAAGCCCATGTGAGACTCTGAAGCAAATTCTGTGATGAACTGTTTCTCAGTTATTGATGTCACCCTGGGTGTCTACGCATGTGTGTACATACTGGTGTTCAAGTTCAGAAGTCATTCTTTCCGTAAAATGACTGTAGCTTATTTCTAGAACTTTGCAGAACCTTAAAATATGCAGCAATATCCCAGAGGTAGGCGTGGACAAAAAAGGGGTTCTATAGAAAGTAACCTCACAGGTGACCTGATCATAAATTCCTAACTGGGCAGGTCCTAGTGCGTAGTCATGCCTTAGGCATATAACTTTTTACTAAAAGGTTTATCTTTGCCCCAAGCAAGCCTTGCCCATTGTTTCTGTGCATATAGGTTAACAAACATTTGAAAATACCCATTTTTAGACCACTCTTTCTAAGACTTAACTATATTCAAGGGGGCAAATAATCTTAACTATCCTGTAATCATCCCTGCGTTGCTTTCTCCAATTTTCCTTATGTCTCCTCTTTAATTTCAAACATATAAAATAAACTGCAAAACTGTTATTCTATGGAGCATTTAAGATCTTGCTCCCTAATATATGTGGTCAGTTTGGCTCAAATAAGTGCTTATTAAAATTCTCCACAGGTTTGAATGTTTTTTTTTTTATGTCGACATAGCTGAATTATTTTTCTTGCTGGAATTCATCATTTCATCATTCGGTTTAAATAACAACATTGCTATGGTTTGGAGAAAAATCAGGCTCTCTTCTACTTGACCCAGGATTTCAAAAGTAACTGAAAGATTTTTCCCTAACACCTATCCATGTAAGTACCAAAGAAGCCTTAACACTAATTTAGAAATACTTACACATTAGCATTCAGTTTGAAAGGCAGCCACTTCCCCCTTAGCCATACATTTTTAAACTGTCTTCCCGCTACCCTAGCTTCAGTCAGCTAACCACACACTAGAATGCAAAAATGTTACTGAAGCATTCACTTCTTTAGGCTTGAAATATTTAGGTGGAAATTGAATATGCTTCAAAAAATCTTTAGAGTGCTTGGAATGTTCCTAAAGAATTCAACTGTGGTGCTATGCTACACACGTCCAGAATCACATTCACAGAAAAAAAAAAAAGAGAAGAGACTGATAGTTATACAATTAATAAGCCTAAACTGGATAACCAATATTTAAAAGAAATCAAACAGCTGACATCAAACACATTAGAAGTTAATAAATGTCTATGATTCTCCTTTAAGGAGCAGCAAAAGAGAAATACCTAGTGTTACCAATGCATCAGTCACTTTTGTTAATAGAGATTTCATGACAATGATGGAATATTTATAGAGCCTGAGCGATTAAACCATATTCATTTTGTCAATAGCGTTACTCATAAAATAACCTAGGCTTCAGTTACTCGCCTATAAAATAATGATGGAGGATGAGAGCAGATTGGCCCTCCATTTCTGAAGTCCATCATTCGGTGTCACCTGAATACAAAGAAAGAATGCTGTAAAATTGACTGGTGTCTGGAGGAGCACACAAAATAAAACTAAGAAAGAAACATTATGTTTTACCTTTTTGTTACCCAAATATAATCACTCTTACTTTTCTTCAAGAAAACTCAGTTTAGAAAAAAGAATAATGCTGAAGGTATCACTCAGTCTGACTTCAAATAATAGTACAAAGTGACAATAATCAAAACAGCATGGTATTGGCAGAAAAACAGACACACGGACTAATGGAACAGAATTGAGAGTCCAGAAATAAACCCCGTACATATGGACAAATAATTTTCAACAAAGGAGACAAAAACATACAAGGGAGAAAGGAAAGTCTCTTCAATAAATGGTGATGGGAAAATTGGAAAGACCCATGCAAAAGAATGAAACTAGGCTGCTATCTGCCATCATATACCAAAATTAACTCAAAATGGGTCAAAGATCTATATATAAGACCTGAAACAATAAATTACATAGAAGAAAACATAAATACTAAACTCATAGACATTGGATTTGGAGAGAATTTTAGGAATTTGCCCTTAAAGGCAAAAGAAGCCTATGAAAAGATGCTCAAGTCCACTAGTCATTAGAGAAATGAAAATCAAAACCACAATGAGATACCACTTCATACCTGTTAGAATGGCTATTATCAACAGGACAAGTAATAACAAGTGTTGGGGAGGAATGCAAATTGGTACAGCCACTGGTGGAAATGTAAATTGGTACAGCCACTATTTGGAGGTTCCTAAAAATATTAAGAATAGAATTACCATATGACCCAGCATGAAAACATTTATCTGTAAAGATATATGCACCCCGATGTCCATCACAGCATTATTCATGATGGCCAAGACATGGAAACAACAGAAGTGCCCTTCAATAGATGATTAGACAAAGATGTGGTACATATATACAATGGAATATTACTTAGCCATAAGAAAAGATGAAATACTGCCATTTGCAACAGCATGGATGGATCATGAGATTATGCTAAGAGAAATAAGTCAGAAAGAAAAGGTTAAGAACCATATGATTTCACTTATATGTGGGATACAAAACTGAAACCAAAACAAACAAGACAAACAGAGACTCATGGACACAGATAACAGTTTAGTGGTTACCAGAGGGAAGTGGGGTAGAAGAGGAGTTAGATAAAAGTAAAGGAGGTCAAATGGTGACAGAAGGAAATTTAACTTTGGATAGTGAACACACAATGCAATATATATGACGTATTATTGAACTGTACACTTGAAACATATATTTGTATTAACCAATGTCACCTCAATAAATTTAATTTTAAAAACTTAAAATTCAAAAAAGGAAAACTCAGTTTATACATGTAAAAGTATTTATAAATATTCAGCTCACCAAAAAATAAACATGTTAGTGAAAATTAAATTCACTGAGTTTTGTTAAATAAACTCATATATATATTTTTTTCAGAAATACATGTTAACAGTTGGGATAATATTTTCCTCAGCATTTTTATATGATTCCATCTATGAATACAAAAAGAAATGATAAAGACAGCCATATTTATCAAAGTACATAAAAACAGATTGTTAATATTAGAATAACCCAATCAATGCCTTCTGTATAAAAAAAAAAGCCAAAGATATTGTCAATGCTATAAAATAGCGAGTAAAATGATGTACTCTTTATGAGTTCCTCATGTTGGAGGGTAGAAAGTCTCTAACTCTCAGGAAACTCTTGGATAACAAGGAAAAGTAGAAATATTCATTCCAAATTTGTCATCTATGGCATGCCTCAGGCAAAATATGCCAGCCTCCTTCCTTTTCTGCTTGGAGACTATCATCTAAAATGGGAAGAGAAGATGGCAGGCCAGCACTAAGCTGTAGACACCACAATGTAAAGATCTTCTTCTTAGGCATGATTTGATACACCTAAAGTGGCATTTACAAAGGTCAGCTTTCTCCACTCACTTCTTCAGCAAAGATCCCCTCCCGCCTCACAAACGCCCCAACTATACCACCAGAATGGGCAGTTATCTCAAATGCCTAAGGAATTATCTGTAGTTCAAGAGACAGTGAACAACCCCCAAAGTCCTTCCATATATATCCCTGCTATGGTATGGAAAGTAGGATTAAGAACACAGACTTTGATTCAGGCTTCTGACCTTTAAATTCCAGCTTTGCCACTCTGTGACACTGGGTGGTAAGTCACCTCTTTAAGTTTAATTTTGTCATCAGCAATATGACAATAATAATAGTGAGAACTGCATACAGTTGACGTGAAAGTTAAATGAGGCAACCCATGGACAGTGTTTAACAATGATTGGTACATACTAAGAATTCAATAAAATGTCACTATTACTGATAGCAAAATTTGTATAAAAAAACACTTCCTATACCTGACATTATAGAAAGCTACATCCATAAATGATGATTAAAACATCCTTGTGAGGTAAATATTGTACTAAAATGCCATTTTATAGTTGAGGAACCAGTGGCTCAGAGAGAGGTTACATGAATTAACAAATTTAGTTTTAAAAAATTAAAAACCTGACAGGTGACAGAGCCAGAACCCAAACCCAGGTCTTTGACTCTACAGCCCGGGTCCCAGCTACTACTTCACAATTCTTACTCTCAAAGCAGGTATAAATAACTTTGAAATGAACAAAAATTATTACCGGGTGTCTTCAATGAAAAAACTTTTCTCACTACCTGATTTTATATGATCTTTGTGTATCATTATGTTTGAGCAATTTTACATCTCTGCAAACTGTAGATAACTGATAATGCATGCAAATAATTCTTGTCCATGTATATGCAAATAGATTTTGACTGTTATATGTGCACTGATTTTTTTTTCAACCCACTGCAAAAGTCAGTTATTCATCTATTAAGCAGATTCATTTAAGCACCCTAATTGCCTATAAATATTTCTACTCTTTGGATGCTCCTTTGAACCAGCTATATAATATCTTACTAGTTTCTTCATTAATTAACGAGGTAATTATTAGAATCATTCACATGCATTTATTTTATATTTGCAGTAGAGTCATAATTTTACTGTTTTTTTTTAAATAAATGATCTTTTAACACAGGGGAGATTTCAGCAAGCTCTAATACCCTCCCAGAAACACAAGGGAAGGCTCCCCGGGGAGTCTCCAGCCTGTGAATTCTGGTGGCAGAAAGATGATGCGCTATATCAAATATTGAGTCTGAAACTCAAAATGTGTCAACGACTCTCTGTTAGTCACTTTAGGAAACCATGTTAACTCTTATAAGTCCTACCATGTTATGAAACAAATTAAGGCTTTTGTTCCACGGACCCAGATTGAGAGCAGCAAGAGGATTAGAACAACTTGATGATGTTCTATTAGTGTTCTCTCTTAACCTCTCTCCTCTCCTCAATTCCAAAATTACAGAAAACAGAATAGTCACTGCATCAGCATTACCTGCCTTGGTTCTTAACTGAGTACAGAGCCTACTCACAGCCAATACCTTGGAGTAACTATGCCTTTCTGAAGTCTAGCAGCCTGGATGCAAACAGGACAGAGCAACCACTGTGGACTCGCTGTATACCCTTGCAAACCCAGGATAGAAAATGCTGGGCTCTCAGAACCCAGCACTTCTCTGTAGTAGGAAGAGAAACCCTCCTTCTCTCCCACCCATGTCTTTCGATGCTTCATGTTGTCCATATTCCAGGATGGGTGTGAAGCCCTTGTACTCATTTATAAGGTAGGAAAACAGATGGAGCTGGCTTTATTTGTAAAGACAACTAGTTATCAAATAAGTACAGATGGAGTAAGTAGCACAATTATTACCAGAGAACTGAGGCTGCCAGATGGTTTCATTAAAAAAAAAAACCATCAAGGCTGGGTGCCAGAATCATAGCAGGGACCGGCCTGCTCTCAGGGGTATAGAAAACCATGCAGATTTAAATCACTCTGCTACTTGTCTAAAAGTCTGCTCCTCCACAGACATAGTCCTCTGTGGCTGCAGAGGAAATAGGAGGAAGTTTGGGGTCACCAGGTGGCTAGAATGCATATTAGGAGGCTTTCCAAAGGTGAAAGTAAAGAATGGGAAAGGATTGCTTGTCCATAGTATAGATGGTATAAGAAATTACCTGTTTAAAGAATAAGAGCCAAACTTTAAAAGGACAAACTTTAAATAGTATAGATGGTATAAGAAATCAGCTTTTTAAAGAATAAGAGTGAAACTTTAAAAGGACACTGGGGCAAGATAAAGAAACTGTGTTCTTTGTTTTGTTTTGTTTGTTTCTTGAGTCCAATGTTTGCATTCAGAACTCTTCCCTTCTTGGCAGTTCCCCTAAGAAGAAGGGTTCTTACTGACTGGCTGACTCTTTTCTCAGGCTCAGCACTGGTAGCTGAATCACTAGTATCTCTGGGTTAAGTTCAAAGTACCAAGTTAGTTTAGTAAAGTAAAAAAAAAAAAAAGAAATTAAAAAAGGGAAAGTCAGTCTACGCAAACTCCAGATGGTTGATTAAACAATCTAAACCTTGTGGCTAATTTTATCTTGTCTAGGGAGAGCAGGCTTCTTCATCCTGCACCAGCGTTTCTGTAGATCACGTCCATTAATGGTGAGGTTGGAGAGAGCTGTCCGACACCAACAGAACTCTGCGAGTTAATCATTCACTGTAGTTTTTGCTCCATATTGTAAGTGCTGTTGCTTTCTTCAGTCTCTTCTCTCAAAGGGTTAGCTATATTCATTTTAGGGTCTGAAAGAACATTGCTGCCCTGTGGGCAGAAGCCACGAAAACCAGATCTTGTTACTGTGAGACTGCAATCTAGAGAATCTCCCAGTATGCCAGGGCTGGGACTTGATAGAGATATTATAGGATGATTGCCAAAGATGTTTTATATGTCTCAGAGCCTTTCATTCTTGTTTTCGTTTTTAATCTTATTCTCAGAGTAAGCATTTTAAAAATTACTGATTGATTAACTATGTTCTTCCTCCAAACCTCTACATACTGATTTATTCATTCAACGGTTGTTTATGAAATCATCTCCTTCTGACCCCTGCCATGATGGAAATATACAGTGAAGCCACTGTAATGTTGACTTGAAAGGCAGACAGAATTGGGTTTGAATCCCTTCTCTACCATTTACTTGACAATAAGTGAGTTATTTTACATCTCTCATCTTAAGTTTCCTCAGTTATGAAATGAAGATAATATAATACCTACTTGCTAGAGCTGTTATTACAAAATTCAAGGTCAAGATACAGCATATATATGGTTAACAAAGTGCCTAGCAATAGAATTCACTCAGTTGGCAAATAAAGGATTTATTTCTCATGCTTGTATAAATATTCCATTCTTATTCTGAGCTTCATCCTGCCTCATTCCATCTTTCTCCTTTCAAAGGCTCTATGCAAGCCAGTAATTTAAAAAGTTGTCTGTAGATCATTATTAGGCAAGGAAATACAGTAGATTGGTATTTGCGAGGGATGAGATATGATTTGAAAATCTGAGGGAACAATTTTAGGCTTCTAATGTGGTCTTTCCAGAAAGTATATATATTGAAATATATATTATCTTCATAAATTACTTTTTCTGTATTTCTCCTTTAGAGTTATTATACCAGATAGAGTAACATCGATTTTTATTAGAATACACATAATTGTTATATTATCTAAATTTCATTTAAAAATACTAAAGAGAGCATTAAATATATCTGTTATAAAGAGCATGCATTGAACCTGGTAGAAATGAAAACAACTGAACCATATGTTTCATAGCCAAGTCCTTTTTATTATTCCTGCTTTAATAACTGTGCCCACATTTTTTCTAATGTCCTCAGTACATTTCAATATTGTTATCCAGAAATTAATATGCTTAGAAAAATTGCCTTAACACTTGCCAACACTCAAACATTCCCAGCATTCCTTGTGGGACCTTAAGGCCACCTCACCCTGCCTCATACCTGTGCAAATTGTGATCACAGCACAAAATATTAGGATCCATTCTCCCCAGGGCTCTATACCAGGATATTATGCTCTTCTCCCTTGGTCTATCTCCCTTGGTCTATCACATGCCCCGATTTTTCTACATTATGCTCTCTGACATAGTAACAAATCTCTTCTGTTTTCCATGATTCTTAATAGGACACCCCTCTCACCTACTTTCTTGCCTCCTCTCTTCCATGAGGAGTGGCTCCCTTTACTTGCGTCGTATAGCCCATCAGTACCCTGGGCATTCTCCAGCTCCTCAGTGCTAAGCTCATCCCATCATGATTCCATTTTTCTTTAAAGTAGTTGCTATCACCATAGATAAGGCTCACTCCTTGTTATTGTTGTCACTTGGCATACTCTCCCACATTCTTAGTGTAGCTGGATAATTATTTTCCTTATTCCCATTATTTTCCTACCATTCATGGCTTTCTAAAGAGTGTCCATAAGGGAAAAACAGATACAGGTCAAATGAAAAAGTCAATTGAAATGTCTGAAAAGATTTTTGTAAATTTATAGAAGTAAAGAAAGCCTTAAAAGTTACAGTTTTTGCTAGCCAAGTCTCTTGAGAAAGAAAAATATTATTGAATTCTAAAAGCTTCCTTTAAATATGAAAGGCCACAGCCTGGTCAACAGCCTGGTATTTGAGTATAGAGTTTATACCACAAA
The DNA here is from genome assembly GCF_902729225.1 of Pteropus medius. Classification (NCBI taxonomy): domain Eukaryota; kingdom Metazoa; phylum Chordata; class Mammalia; order Chiroptera; family Pteropodidae; genus Pteropus; species Pteropus medius. Next base: position 3,925,386 of record NW_024350319.1, on the reverse strand, counting down.
CAAGACCCTAAGCTTAAATAAAATAAAGAAACGGTGATGTCTTATGACTAACATGCCTAAATTCTATGAAGGAAAATAATAGTCATTATAGAATAACATCTTTTTTCTAATCTAGATTAGGAAACAGGAAAAGCCTCTTAGAAAAAGTGACCTGAGATGAGAAAGTCACCAGGGAGATTTGGAGAAATTGTTCAAAGTAAAAAAAAAAAAAATTTACAAAGGCCCTAAGATATAAAGCTAGATGGACACTAGAGAGTGATCATGAGAGGGGTATGAAATTTAAGAGGTGAATGGGACAATATTTATTGAGCAATGCCTATATACCATGCATTGTTCCATGGACTGAAAATCCAGTACTGAACAAAACAGACAAAAAAAAATCCCTACACTAATAGAGCTTATACTTTAGTGATAAGAGACAGCTAATATATAACATAAATTAATAAATCGTGTAGGATATAATACTAAAAATAATATATAAGGAGAAAGAGAAGGAGATAAGTTAGATCATACCAAGCTTTGTAGGCCATTTTAAGGATTTTCTTTTTCTTTTTCTCTTAGTAAAGTGGAAAGCCATTGGAGTAGAGCAGAGAAGTGACATAATCTAACTTGTGTTTAAAAAAAAATCAATGCATTCCCTGAGTTGAGAATGGATGACAGGTAGAATCAAGGAGACCAGTTAAAAGGCTAGTGTAATAGTACAAGTTAAGAAATTGATAGTAGCTTGTAACTGGGTGGTAGTAAAAGGGATGGCAAAAACTAAACAATGTTGACATGTGAATTCCTGATGGGTTAGATGTGGGTTGTGAGGGAAAGGGAGAAGTTAGTAATGACTTCAGGGTTGGTTTGCTACTTCTCCCTAAGCATCTGGAAGAGCAGGGTTGCCATTTGAAGAACAGAACTGTAATTTACTGAGTTGGAAAAGACTTATTTGAAAAATTTTTAACAAAGAAGATCATATCAGGTTTGATATGATCAGTAAATATCCTCTGGAGGTGTTGTGGTGGCAGTTAGGCAAAGGGTCTGGAGTTGAGGTGAGAGAACCAGGGAGTTCTCAGCAGAGAGATGACATTAAAAGAAATGATATTCAGTGAGATCCTCAAGTGAATGTACAAAGAGAAGAGGGACTGACCCTTCGGACACTCCAAGGAGAGACCAGCAGAGGAAATTAAGCAAAAGTAGTTATTAAAGCAGAAGAAATGCAAAATGTGTTGCACTAGAAACAAAGTAGAGAAAATATTTCAAGATACAAAGAATGAATGACTGTTCAATTGTTTCAGACTCTTCAAGTAAGATAAAGACTGAGAATCAATCATTGTATTCAACAACATGGAAGATGACTCACCTTGAGAGAGTAATTTTGTTAATGGTTAGTACCAAAAAAGTGAATCAAGTGAATCTTGGAGAACATGAGAGAAGAAATGTAGACAGAGTTTAGAGAACTCTTTAAGAAGTATTCAGACACTAAAAAATCAAATTATAGTTAAAGAGGAAAACACAGACAAAAATAATAATATTACCAAAGAGAATGAACCAGTTAAAGGAGAGAAACTGACGGAGTGGGAGAGAGACGGGAGAGAATTGATAAGGCGGTGTCCTTAAAAGGATGGTATGGATTGGCAATAGGGAGAGGTGTCAACATCTAGTTGAAGCACAGACAATTCATCCAGAGGAAAATGAGAAGTCAAGCACATGGGTGAAGATATTACAAATGTGAAGGTAGGAGCTTAAGAAAGAACACATAGACTATATTCACTAGAAAACGTATGTTTCCCCAAAACAGAACAACTATGAATTCAACCCTCATATTGACAAACCCTACACATAGTACGGTCTCAACTAAATACTCTTTAAGAAGAATAAAGCAGTACATTCTTTACATATACTACACAAACGTACACACTATATATCTCTGTGTATGTATTCATCTCATCCTTATAGCTTCAGCAAAGAATGTGTTAAACTGCCCTATGAGTGTTAAATATCAAGCTCAAGCCTAACAAAAACGCTAAAGAAATTAGTGACATAACCTTCTCTGTATGTACTCATATTTAATGACCCACTTGACACTTAAGCTCATCTCTCACACCGTCACTTTTACTTTATAAAATGAGCTTTACTAAGCAAACTCAGTACCCTGTCACATATAATGATACTTCCACATTCTCTTAAAATGATAAAACTGAATCTAAAATTTTATTTGTTTATTTAGCATGGTCTCTTGTCATTTGAAAACTGATTGGATAGCTCTTTAAATTTCTTGACTAACCAAGCAAGCAAATTAAATTAAAAACACTGACTCACTCTATTTGGGGTAAAAATCTAATTTTCCAAAAGAATAGGTTGACTTCTGTTTCCAGCACTTTGGCAACTATATACTGTGATTGACCCTCCCACTGTAAGAAACTAAAAATGATGGATAAAAGATATTTTGAAACATTTGATGTATCAATTAGCAAGTGAACAAGAAATACTCAGAAATAACAAATATAAAAATAAAAATAAAAATAGCTAAGCTAAGCTAGTGAATTTGAGCTTTGTTTTTCATGAACATAGAGAATGGAAGACAAAGCTTAGAGCCAACCCATAATGTTGAGTGTAAGAAAAGACCACCCCATGTAAATCAAGGATCTCCAAGTAAACTGGGGATTCCAGGGAAAGAAAAACTAGAAATTACCTTTACCAGCACTGCTCCCAGGGTCTTGCAAGGAAAACTGCTCTTTATGAACTTTGGCACTGAGTTAATGGAAGATAAAAAGCTCCCTTGATAATCTGAAACTTCAACCTAGTCTATATTTAACTTAATATGCTGAAAGCACCCTATGGATGGTCTGAAAACCTCAATCTTAGAATTTAATTATAAATGGCCCAATATTTTTAATATCTCCAGGTGCCCAAAATAAGCAAAAACTGATCTTCTTTAGAGGAAAATGTACTTCCATCACAGATCTCAAAGAATTACCAAGGATAAAGTTCTAAAAAGTACGAGTATAATCTAAAATAATCTAACTTGACAAAAAATAAGACACCAGGAGGAAGAGCCAGTAGAAAAGAAAAACAACACAATTAGATTTATAATGTTCTAAATATAGAGTATGTATCCATTAATATCATAAAAATGATATGGAAAGTTCCAAATATGAAAAAAGTAAGAGAGTAAGTTGGTATTGTGAAGTAAACACTCTGAAGGGCCCGCCCATTACAAAACAAGATCCTGTATAAAATATAAGTTTTATTCATTCTAGGTTTAAAGAAAGTAAGACATTCCCAAGCAAAAACACTATGAAAAAATATGAGGTAAAACAATAGGCATGAGTGCTAACTATACACAAAATGCAGAGTGGTCATGAGGGCAATTCCCATTTATTGGAAGACTAAGTTTTGAGATAGTAGCAAGTTGATGAAACAACCTGAGTCATGAGGGCTATGGATCATGTAAAGCAGCAAAGCTGTTCAAGGACAAAAGGCTCCTTTTGTTGAAGAAAGCAAACATTAAACCTCTGAATGAAATAATAATCAATTTTAGCACCCATATTTGTCATGGATTAAGATCAGCGAAGAATAGACTCAAAATCAGCGAACACCAAATACATATGAAAACAACATTAAGGGATTGCTAATAAAATAACAATCATTAACTTTAGATCTTAAAGAGATGCATAATATTTAATAACTGTATGAACTATTTAGTAATAAATAGTGGAATAAAAATAGTGAATAAGCAATAAGAAACCATTCCAAATAATTAGGTAGATTTCATAAAAAACAATAACTAGCCCTTTCTCTGCCACAGAGGAGTCACTCAGAGGCGAAGGCTTGAGTGCATTCAAGATTCAGCTCCACTTGTAACCCACAGCCAAGAACGAGAAAGGCAGTGCTATGGAGGTGTAATGGATGTTAATGCTGCTTTACAAGAGGTGCTGAAGACAGCCCTCCTCCACAATGGCCCTAGCATGTGGGATTTGCCAACGCCTTAGACAAGTGTCAGTCCCATCTTTGTGTGCTTGCATCCAACTGCAATGAGCCCATGTATGTCCTGTGGGTGGACGCCCTTTGTGTTGAACACCAAATCCACCTAAGTAAGGTTGATGACGATAGAAAACTAGAAGAACAGGTAGGTCTCTGTAAAACAGAGAGGGAAAATCCCGTAAAGTGGATAGTTGCAGCATGTGGTGGTTAAGGAATATAGCAAAGAGGCTCAGGTCAAGGATGGCATTGAAGAGTACTTCACATGCAAGAAATGAACAAATAAACTTGGCTTTTGTGTCTCTAAATAAATACATACATACATACATACATACATACATACCTAATAACTAAAACTTTCAGGAAAATAATATATATAGTTGTTAAAAAAATTTCCCATCTATTTTTTTATTAAGATTTTCTTTTATAGCAGTTTTAGATTCAGAGCAGTACTGAGGGGATATATGGTGGTTTCCCACCTACCCCTACATATGCAGAGCCTCCAAAATTATTAAAATTTTTTACATGTAACAGATGGGGTTGAAGAGCATATTATCTACAGATGAAGAGAAAATTAAAAAGCAAAAGAACTGAAAGAGCTGCTCAGGATATAACATAGAGAGCCAGGAGATAGAAAATGTTCAAGAGAAATTAAGAGATATGGAAGACTGAATAAAAAAGTCTAACATAAAGTTAATTGAAGTCTCAGAAGGAAATAATGGAGAAAATAGAGAATAGATAATATATGGAGAGATAACGGCTTCAAATTTTCTAAAACTAAAAGAAAGGCATGAATTCATTATACAGGAAGTTCAATGTATGCCATACATAATAAATAAAGAGAAGTCCACGCATAGAAACACCATTACTGAAACTGCATAAAATCAAAAGCAAAGAGAAAATATTAAGAAGAATGAAAAAGACAGTTTATCTAGAAAAGAAAGACAATTAGTCTGATATCATGCTTCTTAGCAGCAAAAATGGAAATTAAAGATAGCAAAATAATATATTCCAATTGCTGAGAGAAAATAGCTATCAAGTTCTACCTTTGTACTTGAAAAATCATTATTATTTTTCAAGAACAAGAGCCAAACAAATCCAGCAGTCAATTTTTAAAAAGTGTTTTTAACTGTCACGCGCTAAAATAATTCTAAAGGAATCTGTTTCATTTAAAAATTATCCCAGAAAGAATGTCTAAGCTCTTTCCCTGTTTTCTCAACTTCCTGGGAGGTGGACGCCAGCGCTGCACAGTAGGTTTCCTGCCGAGGCTTGCCACGTGCTCCAGACACTGCAACTGTCCAGCTCCCAAAGCTGCTGCTCTGGGTCACAGGCATCCACTGGAGACAGACCCATAGCCAAGTGTGGAGAACTTGCCCTGACCAGCACCAGAGTATGGCTGCTCAGGGTTCCTAAATCTTTGTCTCAGCAATGGGCTAAAGCCCCTGGAACAGGTGAAGTTGGGAAACTGCAGATTGTCAAGAATCAAAGAAGGAGGGAGGTGTCATTTACTTTGAATGAGGATCTTGCAAATGTTCATGATGCTAATGAAAACCCAGCTTCAGTCGGTGCTCCTAGAGAACATCCATTTGTCTTGCAAAGTGTTGGAGGACAAACATTAACAGTATTTACTCAGAGCTCATCAGATAAGCTTTCACTGGAAGGCATAGTGGAACAAAGAGCTGAATGCTGATCTGTTGCCAGTAAAAACTACATTTTATTAAAGAGACTGCTAATAGAAGAATATTCCAAACCTGTGAGGCTATCACAAGAACTAAACAAAGTTGTGACAACCAATTACAAACCCGTTGCCAATCATCAATATAATATAGACTATGAAAGAAAAAAGAAAGAAGATGGAAAATGAGCTTGAGCTGACAAACGATATGTTTTAGACATGCTGGTTTTGCTTTTGAGAAACATCAGTATTATAATTAAAGGACTTGGTGGACATCACAACATAATCTGAAGGAAATCTTAAAAGAAATTGGTATTCAAATGTAAAAGGGATCCACAAAAACACATGGGAGCTGAAGCCAGCGTACAGACATTACCAAGGAGAAGAAAAGAGCGATTAAAAAGACTCTAAGCCAGCATGCTAACAGAACAACACTGATACTTGACCTTGAGCACCATCTGTCATAAGGGTAAAACGACTGATATTTTAATTTTCCTAGGTGATCATGTTGCATATTTACACACATCAATAAAAGGAGAGCATTTATCTTTCTACAAAAAAAAAAAAGTCTGAGAAGAATAGTAAGCAAAGAAGTTTATAAACTTGGAATGATAAACAAAAAGGAACTGTATGCAAAAAAATGTATTAGGTTGTATGTAAATCTCAAACACAAAATAATATATACTTGAGATGGGGTCATTAAAGTGTTTCAAGGCCCTTGGATTATTTGGAGAAGGAGCAAAAATACTAATCTTTGAATTTGTTAGGTAAATATGCTCCATAAAGTTTTGATGTTAACCACTAAAAAATTGTAATAGGGTATATAATTTCCATACTTTTGGAGTAAGCAGAAATGGAATAAGAAAACAAATAAACAAATGACTACAAAACTTAATCAATGACAAAAACAAAAGGCCAGAAAGAAAACAAACAAACAAAAAGTACGCATAGGAGAAGGTGGGCATATGAAAAGAAAAAGATGCTAGAAACAAGTTCAAATAAATGAATACTCACAATAAATACAAACAGGCTTAACTTATTTTTTTTTATTAAACAACTTATGCTGTTTAAGAGAACTACCAAGAATATAAGGATAATATAGTTAGAAGTTCAAAGTTGGATAAAGATACGAAGTAACTCTAAACAAAAGGCACATTAATATAACATTGTCTGAAAAAACAGATTTTAAGAAAATTATTTTTATGAGATGAACTAATCACTACATAAAAGTTAATTATTAAATTTACCAGGAAGATAATATATTAAATATAATAAAAATGCCTCAGACTTTGTAGATAAATTTTGAAGAACTACGGGAAAAAAATGGGCAAATCCATTATCACAGTGGATGCTCCAACATAACTCTCTCAATTGAAAAGACATCCAAAAAACAAATGATGATCTAGAGTATTTGAGCAACACAATTAGCAAGTTTGATTTATTGGACACAGTTCTTGTTTCTATCCCCATCAACTGGAAAATACATATATTTCTAAATGCACCTGAATATCTACAAAATTTGACCACTTACCAAGTGGCATAAAGCTGGTGTCAAAGAATCAATGTCATACAAACTGTTTTCTCATACAGCAAAAATACATTAAAAGTTTTTTTAATTAAATTTTTTTCAATGTTAGAATTCAAAATTTTAAATGAAATGAATTAAAGAAGAAATCATAAACTTTAAATTTAAATGTATAAGAATTCAACAAAAATAAAAAAAAACAACATTGAAACCTACAAAATACAAATAGCACAATTACTTAGAAATTTATAGCCTTAAATACATTTAAAACATGGAAAATATGTTATGAGAAGATGAAATAAATCAGGTGATCATGCTTCTGGGAAAGGACAGTTTAGGCCAAAACTTAAATGAGAAATAATGAAGGATGATACTACAGAGTCCATTCATTTTATCTGGTGTGCATTACAGAAGAATTAAGCAAACAGCATTTAGGATATTTGCTATAGACACATTTAAAAAAAAAAAGAAGCCAAGAATCAAGCAAATCTCAACTGAAGCTAACAAGCAATGAATGCATAATGGTAAAGCCATGTGGCCACAAAAGAACAAAATTGATTTTATAAAATATCAGAACTTACTTATTTGAGTAAATATTATTTGCTACAAAAGAATTACTACTGGTCATGACTAATATAAAAAATAATAAAATAAAGTAATTGCTTTAAAAATAATGCTGGAAATAGGTGAATAGATCCTAGCAAACCAAACTTTCTGCCAATAACAACTATAAATTCTGGGCAAAAATAGACCAGGAAAAAAAAAAAAACTACCTGGAGGTACCAGAGTGTGAACAGAACCACAGATAAAGGAAAGGGGAGGTAGCCAATAGTTAGAAGAAGGAAATAGAATTGGTAAGTTTTCCATTTGTCTTAGGGCAAAGTCCAGTCAGTTCCAACAGCTTAAATGGGGATATTAATAATATATATGCGTGTGTATCATAATGTCTTACTGACATTATGAACCAGGAATATGATGCCTACAGCATAATATACAGAGTGCTCAAAGATTGAATAGTTCATTAAATATTTTTAAAGGGAATATGTAGATAAAATAATCATACAAAAATAGTATTTATTCAAGAATTAATATTCAGGATTTATCTCATATTAAGCATTGTGAAGATATGAAGTTAACTTTGGCACTGGTTCTGCTGTCAAGGCATTTATGGCTAGATAATTAACAGATAACTAATTAGTTATATCAATAAGATACAGATAAAATTCTATGAACTTTCAGAGGAAGGGATGGAGTAAAACTTTGGACAGAGGGACATTTGCGATGAGTAGGATGAGAAGCTTTGGATTTCAGAGAAGAAAGGAAGGGTATTGCAAGAGGAAGGCCAGTATGGGCAAAGGTAAAGAAATGAACAGCAATTAGAAGATAGGGAATAGTGTGTAGTGAAATAGCTAGAGTTGAGGGTAAGTGGACATCACTAGCAGGAAATTGTTTTGAGGCCTGTCACTAAAAACTCTTAATGCCAACAACAAAGTAAACAAGATGGCTTCATCTCTTGAAAACTTAGCAAGCTAAAAAAATAACAGCTAGAAGAGAATTTTTGATTAATATTATTTTCAGGGAATTCTAAATCTCTAAGAGGAGAAAAGGGCAATAAAACAGCTATGATTTAAGTAAGGATGTAAAAGATAAAAATCTTCATGTAAGACTGAGACTATATGAAATACATAGTCTATTGATGAGTGAGGTCAGGGGGAATAAGCTATTTACATAAAGAGGAAAATGAAAGAAAGATGATAAATAGGATGTATGAACTAGAGAGCACACGGCTCTTCCAGCATACTTACCAGAAATATCAGATAAAAAAAATATCATCCGCTCAAGTCTGAGTGCAAAAGAGCTGGGGAGCATATGATAGGATTTTTTAACATATGCCTTATGTCTATCTATTAGAAGCGAATATGGGAGAGAGGGAATAAAAGCAAAAGAAAAATATTCCAGTATCAGGAAATAAATTATTCCTCAGGAAAAAAAAAATCAAATAATCGTGGACAAAGTTCTCTGTCAGGAGGCTCACAAGAGCATGTGTAGCTTAGGTAAACCAAATGGTATAAATAATTAACACTTGAAATTTTCAGGTGCTTTCTGGTTATTGCCACAGATCTGATTCCTGAACTGGAAGCACTATTGCATTGTTGTGCATGAGTGTGTGTGTGTGTGTGTGTGTGTGTGTGTGTGTGTGTGTGTGTGTGTGTATTTTAGGTACTGACTGCTCAGTCTCTTTATTTTCTATTTTTACCACACTGGGAAAGTATCCCTTCTAAAAGTCAACTCAGGCAGCTTTGTTTTTATACACACACTACTCACACGTGCACAAGCCATATTTTTCTGGGGGTGCCGGTGCTACTGAACAGGGAAATGATGACACACAAAGCACACAATGACTGATAAACACTGTCTAATGGGATTACCTCCCAGGAAATTGAGGAGAATCTAATGACGCTGCTTATTAAACAAAGCCCAGGCACCTCCATGGTGGCACAATGCCCAGTTTCTCCACTCCACTGCCAGAAAACATCAATTCTCAGGGCACAGGGGAAAGGGAGTATCTGGTTAGCAAGGTCAGCTGATTTTCTCTTCTCATGTCAAATGTCTTCTCTTCAACATGGGTATTTCTGAACCTTCAGGGAAGCCATTAGAGGATAATAAATATAAATCAGCAAGAGAAACTGTTATGTCCTTTCTGAAGACTGTACCAAACAGAAATAAACACATTCAAAGAATCCCAGACACACAGACATGTGGTCTGTGCATCTATAAGTTATCCAAAGATCTCCATCTAGAGAGAACCAAGTGACGGGTCTTGATTTTCCCCTGCCACCTATTTCTAACATAAAATATTGTCTTTTTTTTTTTAACTTAATTTTAGAAATATCTTCTTAGCTTGCAAGACTTAACTCAAGTGTTACCTCTTCTATTAAGTCATTTCAGATCACTGTGCTGGAGGCTAAATGGATTGTGCTTCACTTTTTGAGTCCCCTATATATTGCACTCCTATTGACAGACTTTCTTAATGTCAATTACCTACCTGCATCTTCGATCTCTGAATGTTATTTACTTTGACAACATAAAACAAACACTCCTATAGGAAGCCATTAATATTATGGTATAATACAGAATGCTACATGAATCCCTTTTACTTAATTCCTCCATCTATCAGGACACATCATTAGCAAATGTTGGCAAATTCAACATTATTTCAACATTTATTGAGTACACAAAGGCCAGACAGAGTCCCAGGCACAGTGCTAGTGATAGGGATTTGCTAATGAATAAAACAGAATTTCTACCCTAAATGAGCTTAATAGCTAATGGAGGATAATAAGACGGAGTGAAGCAGTGCCATAAGGTCAGGGATTTTTGATAGTTTAGTTAGTTTACTGATATATTCCCAGCACCTAGAATAAGATCTGGCATATACTAGGTCTTGAATAAATGACTGAAAGACAGAAGAAAAGAAGAAAGGAGAAGAAGGAAAGAAGGGAGAGAGGGATGTGGTGGGGAGGGAGAAAGGGGGCTATAGCAGTGCATTAGAGAGGCAGAACTGAACCGTTCATTACTGCTATGCCTTCAGAATGGCACTCTGCCTACTGGACTGTCTTGCTATGTCCACCTAAAATCATGCTTTCTCCACCTGTGCTACATCTTAGCAGTCAGTTTTTAGACATCTGCCCTGTCTGCCTTTGCCCCTCAATGCTATATTCAACTATGCCTATAATGTCCCTAAAGGTAATCACCATGAAGAGAAAGATTATCAGAAAAAAAAAATCTGATAATTAAATGTCAGCTTGAAAGCAAAGGGTAAATATCACAATGGTTTCAACCATCTCTTTCTTATGCGCCAGGCTTGAATCACAGCCCAAAGCTTCCACAGCAGAGAAGTAGCACATTTCATTACCTCTGCCCAAATGCCTACTGGCCCCATCTATAGATTTAGTACATTTGTTAATGTTGGAAATACTAAGAAAGCATGTGCTATTCTCCACACCCATCTCACTTACTTTTTCCATAAGAAGACGCCATGATTTCTCTAACTAAAGAGACTGAGAAGAGTCCAAGTGTACATAGCTCAGCCCCTTTGTTGGCTCTCTTTAGATTCAGCCTGATGTCAGGATGACGTTTTTATCTACTCCAGGTGAAAAGATACTGAGGTTAGGAAGTCTCTGCTTCTGAAGGAAAAGACTGAAGTTGTCTCTACCTTATAACTATGTAGGTTACTAACCTACCACAAATGATATAAAAATTACTGAGAGTCCATTTGAACCTCAGATGTAAGATGAGCTCTCTATTGCATTTTTACCGGCAATAAGTAGATATTTTGATCCCTAAATGACTCTACCATTCATTTCTTTTTCTCTATTTCTCTCTCTCCCTCTCTCTCTTCTCACTACCTCCCACCCCTGCTTAGGAACTTCGAGAGAAGAGTATGGTTGGCTTCCTTAGGATCTCAATGTTGATTGAAAGGGAACTAATATAAACTGAGCACTTACTATTCACAAGCAGTGTTTATGATAGGTACTGTTAATATAATTTAATATTCACACCAACTTTGAGAGGTATTATTCGCATTTTTCAGATGTGGAGATTGAAATTCAGAGTGATTACATGTGTACAAAATCACATAACGGATCGAGAACTTGAATTTCGGTCTATATGAATAAAAAACTTATGCTCATCCCACCATACCATCATGCCTCTTATTTACCCATGTGCTTTAAAGACACCACTTGGGACATTACACAGCTTAAAAAGCTCGGGTCAGAAAGGAAAGGATGAGAATACTATGTAAGAATTGTACTGAATTTGAATTTGTGGGCAGAACGTTTTGTGTCAAATAGTCATCTCCTCAAGCACAATTAATCATTGTGTTGACTAAAATTGACAATATAAAAAGTCTAGTCAATTTTAATATAATAGTTATATTTGGTGAAATGTATGTATAGATATAACAATTATATTTATTTTAAAAGCCTTGTAAAAGAGCTCATATCTTTGGGGACATGTTTTTATTCTGTTGGGTCCTCAGCTACTAAGTTAAATCAGAAGAACACATTAATAGGATGATAAAAGTGAGATAATATGGAAAAGTTCAAGCACATTGCACATATGCATCTACAAAACTATAGTATGTCTTGAACACAGCTGGCAGACATCTTCACAAGCATTATCAATATAAACACATATAAATAAATAGTAATCAGACGAGGAGCAATAGACTAGCTAACTTTACTTTAGCTAAGAAAAGTTAGTGAGGAGCATAAAAGAGAATAAGATCACAAGATCAATGTAGCTTGAAATAAAAACAATTCTAGTGGCCTACACATTTGAGAACCTCCTAGGTGCTGCACATGCTGGTCATCTTACTTGTTTGATTGAAGCCACTATAAGTAAAGTTTATTGTATTGCAGAATCATGTTTCTTTACTTCTCCAACTGGTTTACATAACTATGTGGAAGGTATTTTCCACTGCAGAATTGCAGAGCTCATTCTGCACAAGACCCAAGGAAGTTATTTGAAATTTGTGGCCATTTTTTAACAGCTTTATGCTCATACTTTGTTCCCTGTCCCTCTCTGTCTCCAAGAATGGTAAACCTCATTCCAAGTGGTTAAAAGGTGAAACAGGAAATCTTTGAGATTCATATATACATACTTTTCTTATCAAAAAATATTTTATAAAATCTTAAAATATATTTTTCTTAATAATTACTAGAAAATTCCATCACAAGCTTATGAATACAAAATGTCTACCATCTCATTTTCTAAAATAAAAAATATTACATACTGTCATGTAATATTACATACTGTCATGTAACATAAAGAGGTATGTTACCTCTTTATCCCCACTCATCTTCTGCAAGAATATTTAATAAATACTATATTATAATAATCATAATACATTAAATCAATTCAAAGGTAGCAGTCCCTAAAACTCTACCATTCAGCAGCATTTAATTTAGTAGTCCCAAATGTATTAGCATATAATCAAATAACATTTATAACGTATATAATCAAATAACATTTAATTATATCAATGTTTCATTTTTATGTCTTAACCTATGTCAGAATTAGTGGAATCAAATGACATCAAAATATGCAGGCAGTGATTTAATCACACAATATCACAGAATATCATATTTTATATACATTTATAAATGAATTAACAGTAAATAGGATGTATTAGTTAATAATTTCTGTAAAAATACTACATAACGAAACGTCAAAAGCCAAGAGTCAGCGGCTTGAAACAAGTGTTTATTATGACTCAAATGTCTGTGGATTGACCAGAGATCAGCTGATGAAGCTGGGTTTTGTGGGGTGGCTTCGCTGATCTTAGCTGGCTCACTCACATGTCTGTAGTTTTCTGGCTGACTAATAGATGCTAGGCTAATGCAGGAGTTCTGTACTACTTTGCAAGCATTCAGTTCTCATCTGCCCCACATGTCTATCATCTTCTTTGGAGCACCCAGCTGACCAGTACATCCACTGCTCATAGCAAAGGCACAAATGGGGAAGAACAAGTCATATGGTAGAACTGAAAGTGAAAAGGTGATGAAATAATCGCTTCTCCTTTTGTGGGAAGAATTATAAGGCCACGTGACAAAAGATGTAGACACAGGAAGGCGTGAGACCAATGAAGCACTCATCCATCCACACTAGGTATTTATTAAAATTCAAAACTTTTCACCATTTGACACTACAGCTCCAGACAAACAACAAACTTATTTATATGTTTAGCACCTACTATGTATCATACACAGCTCTAGGTCTTGGAGATGCAATACCAAACGAAACAGACAAAACTCCCCACTCTCAGGTGACTTACATTCTAACTGAGAAAAGAGAAGAAGAGAATCATATTAACAGAAAAAAAGATAATCAGCTTAGAGTATGAGTAGTTGAACAAAAGAACAAAAGAAACTCTTTCCATCAAATAACTCAGGACACAAAGCTTAAAATGTCTTGTCTATGTAAGATTATTATCACACTGCTCCCTTTAGACCAATGGTTCTTAGACAACTTTTCAGTTCTATCACTTAACAGAGGTATGGCCTTGGTCAAGTTATTACCCATTCTAAGACTAAGTTTTTATAAACAATAAACATATATGACTACCTCATTTGCAACTAGCTGGTCACAATTAGACTATCTTGGGTGTGAGAGATAGTTGTAAAGTAATTCACTACCACTGGGGGTTTTAGAGTTGCAATCTTGCTTTTGCAAACCACTCAGCGGATAATATGGACAAATTGACCCTGCTGTGATACAGCTTACCACACTATAAAATGGGACTAAGAATGGTTCCAAAGTGAAACATAAATATTAAAAATGGATAATAGAAACCAATAGTTACACAGAATCTCAGCAACCCAGATTTACTACTAATACTTTTATAGTTGTGGTTAAATTTTAATTATCTAGTGAGTGACAATAAAGCTGGCTATTTTCTGTCACTTACAAGTAGGCTTGCAAGGTGAATATAAAAACCAGTGAGCTCAAATAAAAGAAACACTTGTCATAGTGGCTCAGTTTAATAACTGGCTTAATTATTTCTGTTAGCAAAGCAAACAGAATGGACTTTAATAAAGATGAAGCATCTTCTCAGAATGGTAACCAAAAGATAACCCTTGGAATTTAAATCAGTGGTTGGGACAAAGCGGTTGAGTGGTTCTGAGTCCAATTCTCAGCTCTATCATTTATCAGCTCCAAGACCTTGGCTAAGTTTTTACATACTTTAGAACTCAGTTTCTCTAAATAGAAATAATAAGAGCAGTATAAGGTTATTGTAAGAATTAAATGTGGGTATAATATGTAACATTTAGCACAGTGCTTGGCATGCGAGTGTTCAATAAATATTCATGTTTATTTACTATGCTGCTTAAATCCTGGGGAAAAAACTGGCAAAAGTCCAGTTAGAGAATGAGAAGAGCTAACATCTCATTAAGATGCCAGATGCTATACTCAGCACTTTATAAGGATTATCTTCAGTAAATCTTCAAAATAACCTCATGGAAACACTATGGGTTGAAGATTACAGATGTGTCTTAGAGAGCTTTGCTAACTTGCCCACAGGCTTTCAGCAGTAGAGCCAGGATTCAAATCCACATCTCCTTGCCTCTTCAGTGTTGTTCCTAGCTACCATGACACACTGTCCCATTTTCTGTAAGCAGAAAACCTGTACCATAGTTGTTGGTCCTGGGTTAACATATGTTTCATATCCAGTTCTTTGCCTCTCTGGGCACAAAGACTGCACTTCTGAACCTCACAGGGAGTAGAACCATGTAGCCCGTTACAGCCAATGAAAAGGAGTGGAGGAGATGCATCTCTCTCACTTGCAGAATGAGCAGTGAGTGAAAAGCCTACGAGAATTCCCCAGACTTTCTCCTCCTATATTATGATGGCTTAGGATGCCACTTGTTCCTAATATTGCAGTCACAAGTTGGTGGAGCTTCTGTTACCTCAGATCATTGAAGGAAAAAGCAATGAAACTTTATTATATTAAGCTTCTAGAACTGAGAGATTATTTGTTCCTTCAGCATAACCTGACCAACTCTGACTAGCGCAATATAAATCCCTCAAGACACTCATTATTGACAATAAGAGATATTCAGGACAGAAATTGGTTTGGAAAAGTACATTGTCTGTGGGAGAACAGAAGGGGAAAAAGCCATATTAAGGAATTTCCAGATCTCAGTGAAGCCCTGAGAAATCAAATCCTTTCAGACAAGCTTTCCTTATTGTATGTTTTTCAAAAATCTTTTCAATAGAATATAATTTACCTAGATAACTTTTATTCATTAAATATTTATTATTTATGTATTAATATAATATAATTAATATTTACTATTTATAATGATAACTAATTATTTTGAGTTCTCACCACGTGCCAGTCAGAGGCATAGTACTAGAGATACTACAGTTAACCAGATACAGTCTCCATTCTCCAGTCACTTAAAATCTAGATTGGAATGCAGTCAAATAAACAAGAAACTGTAATTCTTTACAACAAATGCAGTTTTAGAGGAAGCACAAGAGTTACCTAAGAAAAGCACCATTCCATACTGTGGGGCTGAGGGAAACCAGGAACTAAAGAATGGACAGGAGCTAGCCAAGCAGGCACATCAATGAAAATGACATGAGAATGGCATATTTGCATTTTAGAAATAATAACTGACACTTCTGTTACTCATACTATGGCTCAGTCACTCAAGTATGCACTTTATACATAAAAATAATTAAATCCTCACAACCACCTTTGAGGTTGGTACAGCTGTCATTATCCCTATTTTACACATGCACAGATATTTTCCAGAAAAAATAAAGGGAGGTGGAGATAACCAACTGAAGGAGATAAAAGCTAGGATACAGAAGTGTAAAACATTGGTAGTTCAGAATGAGCAAAGTATAATTTAATGTTGGTGGGACTGTATGAGAACAGGAAGGGAAGTAATAGATGAACCTGGAGAAAGGGGCCCTGCTCTTTCTGTCCCCTTGCCTGGAGAGCTCTTCTCCCAGGTATGCACATGGCCAGGGCCCTTACACACTTCGGGTCTTTGCTCAAGGGTCTCCATTATAGGGAGGCCTCCTCCGACCACCCTGGATTATACGGCACACTACTTTCACTCTCCACCCCAGTTCTTGCTTTATTTTTCTCCACAGCCTTACTACTGGCTGACAAACTACATAGTTTGCTCCTTCATCTTGCTTATTGTCCATCTCTCCTCTTTAAATTATAAGCTATATGAGGGCAGGAATTTTTGTCTCCAGGTTTCCATCTGCTGTTGTATCCCCAGTGCCTAGAACAGAGCCTGGAACGTAGGAGGCATTCATTAACTAATGTCAAAAAAGCACTATTAATTTCATCTTCATTTTATAAATGTGGAAACTGAGGCACAGAGTTTAATAACTTGCCATATTTATAGTTAGTAAGTGGCAAAGTTGGAATTCAAACTCAATCAATCTGCTCTGGAAACTATGTTTTTATCACTATATTGTACCCCTACTCCTAAAGCATTCATTTAATGGGGTAGATAGAAACCAAGAAATAAATGAATATAGAATATAAAGGCAGGTCATGATAGATCATTAAAAAAGAGAAGGAGATTGCAGGATTAGGCAGTGGATAGAGGTATCATTTTAAATTAGGTAGGTAAAGCAGTCCTCTCTGAGGAGTTAACTGAACAACAACAAAAACCAAACTTGAATGGAGAGAGCAAGCCATGCTCTGCACACTAGTTTGGACCACACATGTAGATCCTGAGGTCATCGGCAATCTGATGGTATGAGAGTAAGTGGGATCTATGGGGTTGAGGCTGTAGAAAGAGAAGAGGACCAAATCCTGAGAAACACTAACATTTGGCCAGGATGAACAAAGAGAACCAAGAAGAAACAGATAAGGAGGTATATCAGTAGAGAATGGTTTCATGTTAGTAAATCGAGAGAAAAATTACCACCTGAAAAGGCTCAACATGGTCAAACATTAAAATGAGATTACTAAGCATAGCAAATGAACAGAACACATTGATTCTGGCAGCTAAGAGAGTTTACTGAGGGACAAAGGACTGCGATACGCTTTAAGATAAGAGTGTTTAGAGCACATGCATCTAAGGAAGGAAGAAGATAATTGAGAGTAAATTTGAAAATCCAAGAAAGTGATGGTGCAAGTTTTAGAAGATGCTAAAACTCAGACTGCAGGAGCAAGAGTCCAGGTAAGGCCTATTCCCTGATCAGAAAAGGGGCACCTCTTTGTGCAGCCATGAGACAGAGTGGTTAAGAACAGACCCACATTTGAGTCCTGGCTTCTTCTCATGATAGCTGTTGAATTTTAGACAAATTACCTCTATATTAGTCAGTGTAAGCCTAACATAACAAATATCATACACTAGGGGGCTTAACAGGAATTTATTCCTCATAGTTCTAGAGGCTGGGAAGTCCAAGATTAAGTTGCCAACTGATTTAGCTCCCCAGTGAGGGCTCTTTCTTTGGCTTACAAATGGCTGCCTTCTCATTGTGTCCTTCTATGGTGGAAAAGAAAAAGGTATCTCTTCTTGGAAAGGCACTAATCCCATCACGAGGGCCTCACTCGCATGACTTCATCTAAACTTAATTACCTTCCAAAGGCCCCATCTCCAAATGCCATCGCATTGGGAATGAAGACTTCAAAATATGAATTGTGAGAGACACAATTCTGCCACAGCAACTTCTCTGTGTCCTTATGTTTAAAATGTAAATAGTAATAGTATCTACCTCAAAGAGTTATGAGGATTAATCCACATATAGTATCTGGCATAAAGTAAAGGGTCAATAAATCTTTTCATATTATTCTGTTATAATACCTCTGAGATCAGAAGATATAATGGGTATAATCATGGATGAGTTTATGAGGGCAAGATTGGGAGACCGCAGCATTTCAGCCCTGGGAAACCAAACATGCTCAGTGAAGTTGGAGGTGGCATCATCCTCTCAGGTAACAGAGGACATCCCTGAATGTGGAGCGTGAGAGAGAAGTAAAATTTTTCTGACATAGGAATTGTGTCAAATGAGAAAGGAGTCCTACCAAATAGTTCTGAAAAACGAGCTGATATTGTAAAATTCCTCCAGAACAGCTGAGAATTACCTCGAACTGTCTAAATCCAACACCTTCCTTTTCCCAAAAAAAGAACCCAAGAGATAATAACTCTTGGGAGGCAGAGTGTCTGATCCTCAGCTCTGCCAAGAGACTCAGGCCATTCATTTAATCTCATTGAGTTCAGTTGCCTCCTAATTTAGTTATAAGAAATGTATGACATTTGAGAATATAAACAAAACAACAGCACAGTAGTTAATCTATAGAGGGTGCTCATACTCAATATTTTCCTCCCTCCATCTTCTTTTTAAGGTCATACATAAGATCAGAAGCAGAAACTGGATGTCATGCAGAGTACTATAACTGAATTTTTTTCCACTACACCAGACTGTTCTCCTTACCTCTGACTTTCACCTCATCCATATCCCACAGCATATCAGGCTCGGCATTTTAGGTACATTGCAAGAGAAAAGAAGTCAGCCCTATTACACTACCCATGGAGTAGGGGGTACAAGCAACCTCACTTTTCCTGTAGAAAATGGGCCAATAGGCCAATATGACTGATACAGCAGCAAGATGGAGTTATGACCAGTGATGAACATAAGGAGAGTGAGCACTTTTAGCAAGATGTGCCAGACACTGATCTGTCTTTTACATGCATTAGCTCCTTGTATCCCCACAACACCTCTCTAAGGAAGGTACTATTATTATCTCTGTTTCTCAGGTGAGGACACTGAGGCAATCAACAAGAGAAACCTGGCAGCTAGGTCTCATTTCTAATCACCAGGCAGAGTCTGGAGACCAGACTAGTTAGGTTCTGATGGATCCAGTAATTTCCATCCTGACGCCTATTTGATGGATTTAAAGTTGGGCTTTAAAGTGTGCAGAATATAAGATAAAATAAATATAGAATTATCTAAGTTGCTCCATAAATTCCAATCCATCCTCTATCACCATAATCCCCAGGAGGGTATCACTGCCAATACTCAAATGTAAGGCTAGAAACTTTCCTCAAAGCCCCACCCCATTCTCCCTATCCCCTCACGCAGCCCATTAATAGGTAACCAGCTATAGACTCACCCCAAAATACAAAAACACAAAAATTTATATGCTGGTAAAATATGTGGACGTTGAAGCTTTCTGACATTCAAGCAGTTAACCCTCCTGTTAAAAGTCCTCACCACTACAACAGCCTGAGGCACAGTCGAAGAAAATGTCAACGATATTCAGAATGCTCAAGTGAATAAATGGGCTTCTCTCCAAAGCCCCAGGAAAGAGCAAGCTGAGCTTAGTAAAAACACAGTGGGAATCTTGCAGTATTTGCCACAGCCATTGCAGGGACATTTATATCATCACGTTTAAGGCAGGGAGCTCTTCCAGTAATCATGCCTCTGGTCCCCTAAATATTAACAAAGAGAACCAGAAAATGAGTGATGAGTGAGAAAAATGTAGGGATAGACTTTTGCTTTCAATTTTAACAGTTTATTGTTAAGATCTGGTGTTCTCTCTCTCTCTCTCTCTCAATCTCTCTCTCTCACACACACACACACACACACACACTCACATATGTACACGAAGATGAACAGTGAAACTTTCTTTAAATAATCCTCCAATGATGCAGATAAAACTGACTGCTTGGTAGAAACTGCTAACTAAAAAGCCAAACAAAAGAGCGAATCCAATTTTAATGAACCTGTATAAGAAGATGCTTTAAAATGTATGTCTTCACTGGAAAGTCAGCTGGCTGGAGCTCCTTGGTACAGATTCTGTCTGAAATCTCCTAATGAGCTGCAAAGTTGGTGATCATGCTGGCCTGTTGTACCAGGCATATCTTTAGAAATCAGAATCTATGAACCTGATTTTAAAATGCTAACAGTCTTTGTGGATTTGGAGGGGGATTTTTTTCCTTTAAAGCAGTTATTTAGAAGCACAAATATCTATCTGAAGCTACAATTCAGCAAAACTGTTTCTTTAAAAATTTGATAAGAAGATTTATCATCAAAAAAAGTATTTTCAACATATTTATACGAAAGTAATCTATTCAGTGTATTGATTGCTCTTTTGGGAATAGGATATCTCTAATAAGGTACCAAGAAGTATATCAAAATACGACATGAAAATACAGAGGTGGATAAAATAAAAGCACATGTCAATTGTGACTTACATATGATAATGGGTACTCAAGCAGTTCGCCTTAGTCTATATTAGGGTCAACTCAATTCAAAATAGAATACAGTACCATTTTTTAAAAAAGAAATATTAAATGATTTAATTTTTTTTAAGAAAAATCAGATAAGCAAAAAGTATAATTGGACCTTTAAGACAATTTTACAGTTTCTGAAGAGTCTCAACTATTTTGGACTGTGACAGGCAGCTGGCATAGCAATGCAAAGAACGTTTCGTTTCATTTTTCCAATGCTCCTTCCTTCTGGAAGATAAGCTGCCAAGAACAATTCAAGGCACTTTAATAGAAAGCCTTTTGCTATCACACTATCTGTGGGCCATTTCAGTACCTTAAGCAGCTTAGACAAAGCCATTGCCAGTCCATAGATATGCATTCAATAAGAATAAAAGCACAAAACTCTTAGGACAAGGTATCAAACCCTGACATTTATTTTGCTATTTCAATTGAAAGATGACTTTTTTTCATCAACACTCACTAAAATATGATGGGAAAAAACAGGAAGAACCATTTTTCTCCTTGTTCTTTCCTTAGGTATCTTGGCTCATAAGTTAGGCTGGCGGGGTCTGAAGCTTGTCTCTGCCACTTAAAACCTGTGTGAACTTGCACAAATTCCTTAACCTCTTTTTGGCTGTTTCTTCATGTGTTCAAGAGGACTCTAATAGTACCACCTACAGCATGGAGTTTTTTTTAAGAATTAAATAGTTTGATATTTGTAAAACACTTAAAACAATGCAGAGCATATGGTAAGTGTTTAATACATGTTACTTAATATTATAATTATTATATACACAGGCTAAAAATGTTCTCACTGTATACTCTCATACTTAGCCAAAGCTTTAAATCTCGGCAATATAACATGACAATAAATCTCCACAACTCTGTGTCAGGATATTTCTCAGGCTCAAGATCTGCATTGTGATTTGACTGCCTTCGTGCTTTATCTTCCCTTGTCAAATGGGTATTTCCTTCTGTTTCTGGTCCTAGTTCATGGTGTCATCACCTCCTAATTGTCTAAGCAAAACTCTTCAACATCAGTGTTTATTAAGCACATGCTATGTGCTTAACTAGCTCTTAACAGCTAGTTAATTAACGTTGAACAAGATATATTTGATCTCTGACTTTATGAAATTTACATCCGCGTAGGAAAAACAGATATTGAACTAATATCAAATAACGCCCATGGTAACTACTCTCTAAGACCTAGTTACAATAGAGTTTTCTCAGACTCTAAAAACAGAGCCAAAGAAAAAGCAAGGATTCCCACTAGACTGCTCTTTTCACTGGGTTGCCATAGAGCACTGATAAAGCATGCCTGATAGAATTTTTTCTGTGACATCTCATCAAGAGGGAGGACCAGGCTGGATTTATAGCAATTTGGGGGGCAGGTGACTTTAGACATTCATAGAAGACTGAGATGTTTGATAGTGCTATGGTGACACAGTGTCTGGCCTTGTTTCAGAGTCTGTCCCTTTGTCCCTGTAAGGACACTCAAAGTTCTACAACTACATGCTTATAGGGCTAATTTTTTTTTTTTTCTTCAGGGGAAAACCGAGTGCTTCTCTCTAACACCTGTTTCCAATTAGAAGGTACTCGTAAGAATGTCACATTAGTGACAATTATTCATACTCAAATTTAGGCGCTCGATTCCCCAGACTTTTACACTTCGTATAAATAATGACTCCTTCAACAGTACATTCAACAAATATGTATGAGAACTAGCTACTTGTCATCACTGGACAGGTTTCAGAAATAACAGTTGTAAGTGAAACACAACCTCTGCCTCAAAGAGTTATCAGTCCACTGCAGGAAACAAACAGGCAAACAAGCACTCCCTACATCCTATGATGAGTGACATGCCAGGGGCACTGAAGAAAGCTACCACCTACACTAGACAATGAGGTAAATAAGGCTTTAATGAGAAAATGACATATGGTCTGAGATTTGCGAGATAATAAAGAGTTAATTGGGGACAGAAAACGAAAAAAAAAAAAAAGGGAGAAGAGAGAGAAAGGGAGAAAGAAAAGAAAAAGAAAGAAAGAAAGAAAGAGAGAAAGAAAAAAGAAAAAGAAAAGAAAAAGAAAAAGAAAGAAAAGAAAAAGAAAGAAAAAAAGAAAGAAAGAAAGAAAAAGAGAAAAGAAGAAGAAAGAAAGAAAAAGAAAAAGAAGAGTTCGAGGTAGAGGGTATAGTTTTTGCAAAGGCTCAGACATGAGACACAATGTGAAATGTTAGAGAAACCAGAAAGGAAAAAAAAAAGGCAGTGCAGCTAGTGAACAGAGTGGTTGTGAAAACTGGAATCAGAATGGAAGGGAGAGATGTGGCTGACAAGGGAAGCATTTACTAGATTAGATCATAAGCAGCTTCGTAGGCCATCCTAAGAAGACTGCATTTTCTTTTTAAGGCAATGCAACCCATTAATAATTTTAAGCAGGAGAGTGACAGTATAAGATTTTTATTTTATAACACGCATATTAGCTAATATAAATAATGGACTATAAACAAAAAAATAGGACTCAAGGACAAGGTCTCAGTATGAAAAGCGAACTAATATTTCCAGTACATGTTTAAGGGTAGTATCCCCAAGGTGATGAGAAATGAGGAGGCACAGACCAGAGTCGTGGAAATTAGGATGGGAAAAAATAATTGTTGTATTGGAAAGACAGTAAAAATAAATATAGCAGGATGCAGTAACCAATTAAATGTGATAACAAGAGAGGGAGCATTGGGTTCCAAGATACCTGGCTTGGACAAATTAAGCCAAAGATAGTGTCATTTATAAAGATGGAGAACACAGGATAAAGAACAGTTTAGGGGATTCAGGGCCATATTAGATATGAGTTTCTGAACTTCTCAGGATTCTTCTCAATGAGAGAGTTGCATGTAAGTAGGGTTATTAATGGTCACCATACTCTCTGATATGGACTGAGATGTGTTCCTCCAAAATTCTTATGTTGCAGCTCCAAGACCCAGTGCCTCAGAATGTAACTCTATTTGGAGAAAGAACCTCTAAAGAGGCGATTAAGTTTAAGTGATGGGCTCAGGATGGGCTCTACTTCAATCTAACTGGTATCCTTACAAGAAGAAATTTGGATATAAGAAGAGACACCAGAAATGTGCACGCACAGAGGAAAGACGATGTGAACACACAGAGAGAAGGTGGCCATCTGCAAGCCAAAGAGAGAAGCCTCAGAGAAACCACACCTACTGAACACCTTGATCTGAGACTTTCAGCCTCCAGAAGTGGAGAAAATAAATTTGTTGCTTCAGCCACCCAGTCTGTGGTATTTTGTTATGGCAGGATTTTTACAGAACAGCAAACAAATGCACCATTTAAACTAGTGCTTCTCAAAGTCTAAGGTATAGAAGAATCACCTAAGAATCTTGCTTAAATGTAGACTCTGATTTGGAAGGTTGGGGGTGAGACCTGGGATTCTGTATTTGTATCAACTCCCAGGTGATGCCCATGCTGATCACTTTGAGTAGCAATACTCTAAATGAATATTTCTCAAAGTGCAGTCCAGGAACTCTTTAGAGGTGAAAAACCTAGGGCCTCATGAAGCAGACAGAGTTCTGCGTCCAAGCTTTCAAAATCAAAAACTCTAGGCCAGGAAGTAGGTCCCAAGGATACACATTTTTAACAAGCTTATTAAGCAATTTTATGCACACAGAAATTTGAGACTTACTTTCCAAGATGATCCTCAAGTACCATAGATAAATTCAATCCTTTTCCTCATCTGTCACCTTGCAATTTTTCCCTTGAAAGCTGGAACGCGCTTTGAGAACACAGGCCACTTCAGTGACACCAACCCAAGCACCTCTTATGGAGAGACACTGCCTCTAATATTTGGGACTGATACTCAGGATAGAAGTTAAAAGCACCTCACAGTGGCAAAAGTAATTTGGAGAGAAACTCCCAGGCTTTTAACCAAGCTGCTTTTGCATATGAAAGGTGAAAGTTGAGGTTATAAAACCCAGAAGGGAAAAAATTGTTATAATACTTCCAAGTTTCTTCTAAGGAATGCAATTTGCTTCATTAACTCGAGACTTCACACCTTCTGGAGGCCTGAAACAAGTGTATCACCTCCAGACAGTAAGGCAATTCTCGAGCAATTGTAAAAAGGTGCTATTTGCCTGTCATCTAGATCCCTGTGCCTTGTTCTTTTATATTCATCTTCACCTACTCTCTCAACTATCTCCTGTTCTTTTCCAAATTCCATCTCTCTACAACCAGCCAGAGGCTGCTGTTCTTCACACAGGATTGGCCCCTGATAAGAGAGAAAACAATCTAGTGTGAAAAGGCCAGTCTTGCTGTCAGAGACTGGGGCTCTACTCCTTGCCCTTCCACTCTGCAGGCCTTAGGACTTCTCAGGTAAGTCTGTTATCTCTGGCCTGCTATTTCCTCACGTGTGAAATAAAGCTGAGCTAGGTTATCTCTCACATCCCTGCAGCTAATAAAATACTTTGATTTTACAAATGAATTAAAAAAGAAGCTCTGGATTTACTGCTGAATTAATTTTTCATTAGTATCCTTTGTAAACCTAAAAACTTCAACTCAATAGATTAGGCTAACGATATATTAGTAGACTGCCCCACCTTTACCCTACCAAGTTCTGATCACTGTCTGCTTCCAAGGTTAATATTAGCCCATTCATGCCTCAAGACCCTGCTTGCTTGCCTTGTGTGGGTAGGGGATGGGGACCCACAAACTCATTTCCTTTACAACATCACAGGACCTCATAAATCTATATGAAGAAAGGTAGAATTGCAGTAACGGTAGGGTGCAAATTTTTGGCAGCAGTACTGGGATGAGGGTGTGGGTTTTGCTGACTGCAACTTGCTCAGAATCTCCCCCTGGGACAGCAGTTATTATACCGCTGGTTCTTGGAGAGCAACTGGGTAGCAATCAAGGTCTTCTATGCTGCTGAGTCTATACTGTATATTCTAACTCAGTGATTAAGTCCAGGATTTAGAGTTAGAACTTCAAACCTAGGCTCTTTTACATACTTGGGCAATTTGCCCAACTACTCTGAATCTGCTTCTTCCTTTGTAAAATGAAGTAATCCTCTCTTAGAATCATCAGTAGAATTATATTAACTTATATACATAAACCGCTAGCAGTATAAAAGCAAAATATTAAGTGTTAAATAAATAAATGGTAAATAAATTATTATTTCACTTATCATATCCAAAAAGAAGACCAAGCTAGTTTCATTATTTCAAAATGCCACATCTCTAAAATTGAGTTAACCTAAGCATAATAACTACTTCCATCAAGAAGGCACCTTAACAATTCAAAGAACAAGCCCTGTCTGAAAACACAAGCTCTACTAAATGAAAGATACACCTAAAATCCTGATGTGGATGTTCTGTGGTTGGCTTGTGTGTCTTCAACAGCGAGAGCAGTACATTTCCTTTAATGAGCTCTTCCACAGTCTGAGGACACTGGGGGACCATTAGTATTTTCCTCTGCAAAGTGAACAAGGCTTGCGGTTCCATAGTAACCACAGCTGAATAATTCAAACCGAGGAGTTTACAAAATGGCAATTTACCTAGGAATGTTTTTATAGCCTCTTATGCTATAATCCTAATGAAAGGGCTTCTCATCAAGGCTGTTATTATTCCAGGAAAAAAATACATGCTCATATATGCACACAAACACACATAAACACACCTTATTTTCAGTGTTTTCTCAATAGAGTAACTACCAAGAAAGAAAGAGAATATTTATAAGTGAGCAAGGATTCCCTTCTGTGAGCAATGTTACCTTCCCTCCCAATACTTGAAATGGAGCTTCATTTTGAATTACAACACATCTGGGACATAACTAGAGAAAGAGAGGAACAACTGCAATCAGCAGAATCACTGATTACACCTGTAATGACTGTCAGAGATGTGCCTGTGGGCAAAAAGGGATTCACATTAGCACAAAACACACACAGCTACTTGCTCTCAGTTAGTTCTCAAAGGCATATTCATGAACCTCATGCACCAAAATCACCTGGAGAGATTTTTTTTTAATTACAGATTTTGAGGTTCCACCCCTAGAATTTCTCACTCTGTGTATCAGAGATAAGGCCTAGGAAGCAGTATTGTTAAAAGCTCTTCCTGGATGATGTGTAATAAGATTTGGCAGTCATTGCTTCCCTAAATTGAGTTATGTATTATATTGCCTGAACTAGAAATGACTTCCAGATTAGGAAAAATTCACTATGAATCTATGGCATATGCTATTAAAATATGTGGCTGAAGAATAGATGGAGAAAATCTATCTACATATCAACAATTTTCACTTTAAATGCTAAGATTCTCCCAAATTCATTTCTTAAAATTTGAAACGCCCGATCTCATCTGATCTCAGAAGCTAAGCAGGGTCGGGCCTGGTTAGTACTTGGATGGGAGACCACCTAGGAATACCAGGTGCTGTAACATTAAAAAAAAAAAAAATTTGAAATAACCAGAAATATATTTTCCAGATCATCTGATGAACCGAAATTCATTCCTTTAAAAAGAAGCAAAACATAAAAAAATAAGGACAATATAGATTACATTTTAAATCAATCAGTTTCCGAGGTGTGGGCCAGGGTTTGCGACTCATTCACTTTTAGCTCCTAGCATGCTGGATTATCAGTTCATTAGTGTGTTAACCCTAGGACATTAAAGGACTCTGCATCTTCTAAGTACTATCCAGTTATATTCACCCCATTGTGCTGTTAGCCTGAAATGTTAACACTTTTCTTTATGTCAGACAACCTTGGACTTCAGGCCTTCCTGAATGCCCAGCACCAAGAATGAACCTCCTACGCACAGTCCCCTGAAGGGTGTTTAAAATATAAAATCCATAGGCCAACAATAAATTGATCAGAACATTAGTGTAAAAAATAAAGAGCTAAGTTCCTTTCTACTCCTTTAAAAAATAAGGTATGGATTGTTTGCTGGTAATAGAGTAATTAGGAAGAAGATTTTGGACACATTTTGATATAGAAGTTCTATCTATTGCTAACTGGCCAAGAAAGAAAAGGATCCTCCTTGAGAATATTAGGTAGTTAGTCAGACATAAGCGACAGGGGAACAAAGGAGTGAAGGCCCAGATGAGAGCCCAGAGACTGCCCAAAGAACACCCCATTTATAGTTAAAAAAAAAATAACTTCCACATCTGGAGAGACAAAGGACTAGAGGGCCATAAACCTATAACAGGTTTAACCCAGCCCCAGACACTTGAGCAGAAAGTACTACCCTAACCCGCCCATAATCTCAACTTCATTATACCATCATTATAATACCATGCCTATGCCCAGAAGTTCATGAACCTAATTAAACTGGATTCTAGGTAAGCACATGCGTACCAGGCAAAGTGTTATATAGCAGCCAAATTACAATCAAACTGACCTCACGTGCCAATTGCCTAGGAATGCCTTTGTAACAACCCATTGCGGCCCTAATATAATACAGATCTTCCCACTTCTGTGAGGTTATGGCCCTATTCACTGAGAAGCCGCTCCTCCCTTGGAGCATACTCTACCTTTGATCTTTTCACCTCCCAAATTCCACAGGGCTGCAGGCTTCCTTAGAATGGCCTGTCTCCTTCTAAAATATACTTTTAATAAATCTTACCTCTCATAAATCTTGCTGTGCTGGAATTATCTCCGCGTCAGTGAAAATAACCGAGAATCACACATTACCGGGAGCTGGAGTTCAGAATGCCCCAAACGGTAACAAGAGCACAGGGAATGTAATGGATTTGACCTTGAAAGTCAATTTTCAGTAATCTATATTGCTCTAGGTCTAGGGTCAGGTTCTTTGGCATTTACTTAGGGAAGAGAAAACATTGATTAAATGATTAAATCATTGGCCATTTAACTACAACAAAAGTGTTTTCTAGTTAATTCTTAGTTGTGCAAATGATCCAAAGTGGATTTATTAGACACTTTACCCATTTCATTAAATTTTATTCACACATAACTTAGCAGATATTTTTAAATCCATTTTACAGATAAGAAAACTGACCTTCAAAGAGATAAAGTACTTTCCCACAGTCAAAACACAAGTAACTCAAAATTAGAACTAAAACACTTCTTTTAGCTCCTTAAACACTTTAATCTCTTTCTCTTTTTTCTTTTGTATCTGTTGAAAAAACGCAATCATAGATTCACTGTGTGACTGTTTACTTAATAGTCAAGGGGACAGGGACCTTCTCTTTTTCTCTACTATTCACTTAGAAGCCAGCACAATACTTGACTTATAGTAGGCGCTCAATAAATATTTAGTGAATGAATGACTAAAGGTTTGACTGATTCCATAGCCCATGCTTTCCCCTCTAACTCCATTCTCTTCTACAAACTATTCCTGCCGTCATGAACTTAAACAACCCATCCAGTTACATTTTCAGCGTATCTTTATTTTCAGCAAGGTATAATTATTCAGGTTTATCTTTAAATTTTCATTGACTTTTTTTCCCTGTCATGTAAACAAAACTCTAATGAAATATGAAGGAGCTAGATAGCAACTAACTTTTCTTATAAGATATAAAACCATGAAACATACCTAGAGAGAACTACTTCAAGCAATATGTATTAAGAAGCTGTATTTTAGTCTACCCCAAAAGCACTTCACCCAGGATTTACTTTTTCCAATGCTTCTCCTTTCCCAAGCTGGAGTATCTTGGAAACATTCATGCCTATCTACAAACGAGCTTCTAAATTTCTCTCCCTCTCTATTTTTTTCATCATATTCATACAGAAGATGCTTTTTCTTCCTTTTTAGGGCTTTTGAAGATTTCTTCCACGCAGAAGCTGAGGAGTTTCCATGGCACAGCAACTCAGCTAGCTCATTCCAATTTGAATGCCTCCCCCTCAGACTGCAGCATTTTTGTTGTCTTCATGAAAATGATATTTGGGGATTCTTATTCAGGTTTTTTACTTCTCTGTTTCAAGGGTGGTACCTTTGTATTTATGCTTGATATGCAGCACTCTGTACATTTTTTATTTCTTATTCTGCCCCGGATGAATCGATGGAAATAAATACATTTGGGCATTTTGTTTCCTTTACGGTTAATTACAATCAGAACAGCTAGTCAATCTATCTACACTGGCTTAGCAGGCTTGGCTTTTGATATATAATAGAAATTTGGGTGAGGACAGTATAACATCTAAACATTTGACTTAACAATTATACATCTGGATGTAACATTAACTCTCTTCTTAACATTTTATATGGTATAATACAGACACAGCCTATCTCTTAAATCCTTTATGTTTCCTTAGAACTTTTATTTGGAGATGCTAATTTTCACCTTTCTGTTTTTAAATCACATATGTTCATATTTTCAAAAGTATTCTCTCAAGTTGGTTGCATAATTTAATGTTCTAATATGTGTTTGTGCAAAATGTATTCACAATTTAAAAGGGCATTTGGATGTGTAGAACAGTTGCTTAAATTCTGACACAACAGTGCAAATCAACAAGAATGATGTGAATTTGAACTGTATGGATTTGATATAATATTCACTGAGAAAATTAAAACTCTGGTACTCCTAAGAGATAACAATAAAATATATATTCAAGAATCTTTATGTAGGGCCTGCTATTAGCCAGGCATTATGCTAGGTACTAGGAACATAAAAATGAATAAGAAAAAACCTCTGTTCTTAAAGTACACACTATTTAATAAGAAAGAGAAATTTACACTAATCACTGATACACAATCTGATATGAGTTGTGACTGGGGTATGAAAAATATAGAAAATTTCACATTTACCTGTTATCAGGTGCCTTCAAAATTAATAGCACCCCAGATCTAAGATATTTCTTCACTGGATTTTTTTCTCCTTTTTAACCAAACATTTTTCTAGGAAGAAAATATTTGGGTGACAGAAGGGCTGCCTAAAGGCTAGAATGATTTAATCAGCTTTCTCTTTCTATTTTACAGTTGTAGCAAACCATCAGTAAACACCCACTAGGATCAATTCAAGGGAAGGAAATAGGAATAAATAAAATCATAGTGAAGAAGAAAAATCTTGCCAATTGTAAAATCTTAAACAAGGAAATCATTAAGTTTCAAAGACAGAATTCCAAGCAATTCAAGTCTTCACAGTAGAGAAAGTCATCCACACAGATGCTGCAGTTGATTTGCCTCTACATGGAACTGTGACAAGATAGGAAAACTGCTCAACATCAAAGGTGTATATATAGAGAGAAAAAGAACTGCTGAGGGGGCGGCAATAAGACGGACTACAGTTTCCTAAGAGAATAAGGTTTGCATTAGACAATATGCAAGTCAACAAGAATAGAACTAAAAGAAAACAATACTTAGTCTGTCATGAGAATGCTAAAAAAAGCCCAAGCATTGAAAACGTAAAAACAAGAAAATCTGCCATAGTGCTGGATTAAGAGGGAAATGAACCAGAGAAAGCCTTATCATTCTTCCCTTAGGTGTAACATTTATTAGGGCATATATTTCTTGAGCTCACATTGTATGTTAAACTCTGTACTATTGACTGTGAATGCGTAGCAGTGGGGAAAGTACAACATTCCAAGGGAAAGGGTCTCCTTGATGACTGCACTGTGATTGAAATAATTGACAATCACCACTTTTGTAGTCTGCATAAAGGTTGGAGCTCCCCTCTTGTAATTCACTCTTGTGGCACTTGGAGCAATCCTGTATTTCATTCTCCAACTACCCGGTTTGTTGTTTAAGTAGCCACTCCTTTATTCCCACCCTCCCTGGTCCGGAGGAGCCTTTGTGTTCAAAGCCCAGTCTGGCTATCAAGAAAATCAGCATCCTCCTTTGCAGTGGCTGATGATATCAGTCTAGGAAAGAAAAGGACTGCAGAAAAAGGGAAGCAAGTTACAGTGCAGAATCTCAGAAAAGTTCAGCAGTCTTTCAACTGTCAATCTCCTTTACAGAAAATCAAAAATGACAATCAATTCCTGAGAAAGGGTATAATTTCCCAAACCAGATAAAAAGACAACACCAAGGTGCAAACTGCAGTGAAATCTCAGGAGGCTCTCATGTCTCTCTGTCTCTGTCTCTGTGTCTCTCTCGCGCCCTCTCTCCCATCCTCCTCCCCCAACCTCCTTCCCCTTCTCTCCTCTCCCCTCTTTTTTCTCCTCTCTCCTCTCTCTCCTCTGCCAAGAGTTTTCTCACATCAAACTGCTGCCATGAGTTGCAAGTAAATGAGTTTAAAAACAGCTTTTGACTGAAATAAGAGGTTAAAAAAAGGTTTTTATATTTGCTTTTCTTTCATCCCAACTTCTCTCTTCTCTTGGTTCAGTGCTCCTAGTCTGTAAGACTCAGCTTGGCTGTCAGCCACTCTGGAAAGTCTTTAATAACCTCTCTGTATCCCCAAGCTGTGAAAGTTTTTCTGTTAGCTGCATATTCAAAGATATCTTTTTTATTGTCTGAATCCCCTAAAGACTCAGAGTCAGTGGTCAACAGGGACAATCTTTTACCTCTATAGCTTCAACTCCTAGTGAAATGCTTGGCATAAAGTAAACTGGCAATAAGTATTTATTAAATAAATGAATAAGTATTATATTCTTTATTTTTCTCTCTCAAAGGTGAGAATTTTTGTTTTAGCAATGGTCTTAGTCTAAGAAAAGGATATAGTCCAAAAATTCTCATTTATGCATTCATTCCTAGATCAAAAGATATTAAATATTATTTGGGGAATAATGAAAAGAAGATGGCCTTTTCAATTAATCAAACTTGAGTTCTCAGCCTGGATTGACCATTTAAGAACTGGCTAACTGGGCAAGTTATTTAATCTCTCAGAATCTGAGTTTCCTCACCTGGAAAATGGAGAAGATAATATCTAATCACATGATTATTGTAAGGATTAAATTCATAATGTATCTAAAGCTTTTGGGACACCATACCCAGCCCATGATAAGTACTACATAAATGATAACTACTGTCAAAATGCCCAGGACAGTGCCTGGCATATAGGAAAAGGGTAAGTAGTTTCCTCCCTGCAAATCTTCAATTATATGCAAGGCACAAATGGCCAAAGACAGTCTTTAAAGAATGTACATTATAGTGGCAGAAATAAGATATTTCCTCCATAAATCAAATATTAAGTTAGTGATTGATGCTGTGATAAATACAATGTCATCCAGGGGTCCTGCTTCATCACTGGCTTCCTAGTAAGGTTAAATTTAATTTGATACATAAAAAGGAACTTTTCATAACTTGGTTTGCCGTATTTTAGGCAAAGATTTAGTACAAACCTTAACTCTACTTGTGCCTGTAGAGATTTATATTCTGCTTCTAAGTCGAATCATTTGGAATCAACTCGATTGCATATATTAGGAAATAAATATCCCATAAATATACTCTTACATCTATTCAGCTTGCTGGAAGCTAGAAACAGCTATGAATTGTTGTTGCACTTTTCATTTTTCATAAATGGCACATATAATAAATAAATAAATACTTGAAAGGCAAATCAATACAATAGAACCTTGTTATAAGAAACTCTTTCCTGACCATTTTAAATAGACTGTCATGAACACAGAACTACCATTTCTTTCTGCATACCAGTGTAAACTGTGATATGATCTATCTCATGGATTTAAATTCTGGACATGAAGATCAACAAGAAGCCTGATGATATATGATAATTACTTTTTAAATAATCTCCACTTTAAATGAAAAAAATACAGTGCCAATTATGTGGCTTCATAAAAGGTATTAAGAATTTCTATGTACACGTTCTCCATATTGAAAACTTAGAAAAGAATTAAAATTTACCCCATTAACACACACATAAATAGGTTTTATCACCATTATTGGTGACACCATTTGATAATAATGATAACAACCATTACAGGTACTCTTTAATGAGTATCTTTAAGATGTCTCTGGTGACAGGCTCATTTAATCCTCACAGAAACCTTAATAGGTAGGTACTGTCACTCCCACTTCACAGGGAAGATAAGTGAAACTCTCTTATGAACTTTCTGTTTGTCCTGTTTCTGCTTGGTCAGTAGGCAAGTTTATACAAAATAATACAAATTTAGATTCCAGTTCTCTCCTTCACACTGATCAAATCTAACCTGTTCAATGCCTTTATCCTCTCCTTCTTGGGAACAACTTTTCTAGAACACTGAAGCAAAGTGAAGTCCAAAGTAGTCAAAGCAACACAGTAACTCCAAAACATATCAGGGAAGGAGTGATAGAGTAAGCTAAACCTGTTTCACCACACTACCTCCCTCTATTTGGAAAGTTACAGAAAGAACAAAACGGCTATGTTCAAATATTGAACACATTGGTAAGGAAAAAAAAAACATTACACATATTCTATTGAGTGCCAACTGGTAGCTCTGTGACCATGAGTGCATGTTACAGAAAGATAATTTGACTTAAAACGGGAAGTTTTAGCCCTTTCCTTCTAATGATTAGAGCAGCTGGTAGTTTAAAACAAAGACTAAAAACAACAACAAAACAATCACCTGCTCCAATGACATAGAATTTGACTCTCTGCTAGTTGATTCTGTTGGATAACTTTTCAAGCACCCTCTAACCCTGAGGTTCTATGATCTTTTCTTCTGTACTTTAGGGGAAGGGGAATTCTAATGTTATACTTACACAATAGATCAGATGTTACCTGGTTCTCTCTGTTAATTTATTCAAGCTGCTTCAAAAAAAAAATAGCCAGGATACAAGAAATCTGAGAAACTTCGCATGGACAAGCCCTAAACCACCAGTAATACAGAGGATAGCAGGGTTATGCCTACCAGACTTGTAAGAACCCAAACTTTACTCTTGTAGATGATCTGTTCCTCATTTTTATATTTCTTTCACCTATATAATATATAGGTTTAAGACTTTTTTTTTCTCATTTAGTCTTCAATTCCTTTCCACTTCTTCCATATTCTCAAAGTCTATCTCAGTGATGCTCTGGTTCCATCTGACTTGCTTACTCACTTACATTAACCATTTCAAAAGATCCTCATTCCCTAGCTCTACCTCTACGCCTTCACTTTTCCATGATATTCTCACCAGAAACTCTCCAGAGAATATCACACTGTCCCATATGGTAATAATGACTATGGGCAAGTACTATTTTAAGTTTTAACTTATTTAGTCCTCGCTCCAATTCTGTAAGTACTGTTGTCATCCATATTTGAGGGGGGAAAAAAAAGAAAACTGAGGTTTTAGGTTGTCAAGTAACATACCTAAAATCTCTCTCTGTCTTCGTTGTCCCTCTCTTATTTCTTTCTGGTCTCTGTTCTCTCTTCCCAGGCTATCTGCTTCCATCGTTTTCTTAATGATATGTCTTATTTCCATATTTTCTCTAGCCAACCATCTTTGATTCTTTCTATCTTTGGTCTAAATCCATTCTCTGACTTGTCTAGAATGGCAATCTAGAATTTGTTTCCCAGCCCCACTTCACAACACTCTAAATCTACTCTTAATTCACCTGTTTCACCTAAGGGGTCTCCTTATCACCGTCTTATGCCATCGATCCTGTTCACTACAACTCCTTTGACAACTCTCTTTTCTATTCCATTGCATTCCTGTCCTTGGTTCTACTCCTGCTTTTCTGATCTGTCCTTCTTTCTCTTTCTCAAGGTCTAATCATCTAAAAATAAGCATTCCTCAAGGCCTTGTTCTTGACTTTCTTCTCTCCTCTGTTTCCATTGTCTTCCTTGACAGTCTCACCCGATGAAATAGTTCCAACTTCTCCTCTGTGCCATGAAATCTCATTTGTGAAGGTTAGAATCAGCTGAGGCTATTTCCTTATTGTGGCTTGTTGTCCGCAAATGTGAGGTCTTAATATGTTGAGAATAGAAAAATGGGGAAGGACAGATGTCCTGACAGTAGATCTTCCTGGGACTTAAAAAAAGAAAAAGAAAGAAAGAAAGAGAGGGAGAGAGAGAGGAGAGAAGAGGAGAGGAGAGGAGAAAGGAAAAGAAAAGAAAAAAGAAAAAAAGAAGAAAAAAGAAAAGTAAGATTGAGGAAAGGAGACAAAAGAGAATACTCCATGGTCAGAAGGACAAGATGAGAGATGGATACAGTGCATACACTCTCAAACCTCTAATATGTATTACTGTTTTAACTCTAGTTAAAGATGTTCCTTGATTCCCTTTCACTATTAATTTAATGCTTCCTAAAACCTAAGGTTCTTACCACTTCTCTAGAATTTCCCTAAAATGTCTCTTTTAGTACTTTTGTATCAAAGTCTTTGCAATTCTCAGAGTACATCATGCCATTACATTCTCTAGGTCTTTTGAACACAATGCTAAAAATGTATACCTGAAGAATAGCTTGTATGATGTCACTTTCCTGCTAAAAATTTCTGCAGGTTGACCCATAAACATTTAATATAGCCTAAATTTCTTGCTTACCAGATGAGGTCCACATTTTAAGCTTCTCAATATCCCTTATGTATTAAACTTATACTTGCTATTATTTAAATATTCTCAGAATTCCTTGTCCTTTGTCATCATACGCTGCTACCCTAAACTGCCATTTCTGAAACCTCTTATATCCTCAGCTGTCAAAATTATATTTGCCCTTAAAGCTTAACTCTAAAGCCATCAAATTTATGATCTCATTTTTTATTCTTCTACCTATAAGGAGATACAAACTTTTCCTCATTCAAATACTCTTAGAGTTTGTTGTGTACCTTATTTAATAGATCATTACTTATTTGTCCAATTACTCAATAGTTTGGAAGCTACCTGAAGTTAAAAAAAAAAAAAAACGTCTTTCTTATTTTTATATCTCCTGCAGATGTAACAGAATGTTTAACATAAAAGTCACTCAGTAAATATTTGTTGTCTTAAACACAGTAACTTTTTCGATCAAGTTTCTGGAGAATAAAAAATTTCTCTTAGTTTTCTTTCTTTTTTTTTCCCATTAAATACTTGAATTTTGACCTTGCTAATCCTGAGAGAAAAATGGAAAGACAGTGTTGGAAAACATGAAGAAAGATTATTAAACTTTTTGTGAAGCCTGCCAAAAGTACTTGGATGACTGTGCTCCCATAAAATGAGAACGTAAACCTCGACACTGCCACACTGACCTGACAACATTTCAACGTGCTTCTATAAATTTCAAAACTTGAAAGTATGTTCCAAACTGAAGAAGGTACTTAAAAGAAAGAGGAAAATTAATTGTTAGAATAGGAGACCAAAAAGGTACCTAAATATTGTACGAAGTCAGAGTTACATTTCTACAGTTCTCTAGTCTTCCCATAGTCATAATTTTGGTAGTGCAGAAAAAAGTAGTCTAGGTATTCATTTAAAAAGAAAGTCATTCGAGGATGGAGGCATCACACTGCCCGACTTCAAATTATACTACAAAGCAACAGTAATCAAAACAGCACAGTATTGGCAGAAAAACATACACATGGACCAGCGGAACAGAATCGAGAGTCCAGAAGTAAATCCACGTTTATATGGGCAAATGATTTTCAACAAAAAGCCAAAAACATACAGTGGAGAAAGAAAAGCCTTTTCAATAAATGGTGCTAGGAAAACTGGAAAGCCACTGCAAAAGAATGAAACTAGACTGTTGTCTATCACCACACACCAAAATTAACTTAAAATGGATTAAGGACCTGAATATAAGACTGGAATCAATAAAATACATAGAAGAAAACATAGGAACGAAACTCAAGGACATGAGACTTAAAGAGAATTTTATGAATTTGACCGCAAAGGCAAGGGAAATAAAAGCAAAAATAAATAAATGAGATTACATCAAACTAAAAAGCTTCTTTCTGCTCAGCAAAAGAAAATCGTCAACAAGGTAAAGAGAGAATCATCCGAATGGGAAAATATATTTGCAAGCAGTGCCTCTGATAAGGGCCAAATATCCAAAATATACAAAGAACACATACAGCTCAATAGTAACAAAAAAAGACAAATGACCCAATCAAAAAATGGGCAGAAGACCTGGACACTTCTCCCTAGAGAACATAGAAATGGCCAACAAATATATGAAAAGATGCTCAAAATCACTAGCTATTAGAGAAATGCAAATCAAAACCACAATGAGATATCATCTCACACCTGTCAGAATAGCTATAATCAACAGGACAAGTAATAACAAATGTTGGAGAGGATGCAGAGAACAAGGAACCCTCATACACTGCTACTGGGACTGCAAATTGGTACAGCCATTATGGAAAACAGTATGGAGGGTCCTCAAAAAACTAAGAATTGATCTACCATATGATCCAGCAATCCCTCTACTGGATATTTACCCCAAAGACTTGAAAACTCATATCTGAAAAGATATTTGCACATCGATGTTCATAGCAACATTCACAGTGGCCAGGACATGGAAGCAACTGAAGTGTCCTGTGATAGGTGACTGGCTAAAGAAGCTGTGGTACATATATACAATGGACTATTACTCAGCCATAAGAAGATATGAAATACTGCCATTTGCAACAACTTGGATGGACCACGAGATAACCATGCTAAGCAAAATAAGCCAGATAGAAAAAGGTGAAAATCACATGATATCCTTATATGTGGAATATAAACCTAAAAGCAATAAATGAACAGGACAAACAAACAGAGACTCATGAACATGGACAATAGACTAGTTTGCCAGAGGGTTAGGGAGGAACGGGGAGGTAGACAAAGTAAAGGGGGTCAAATATATGGTAACAGAAAGAAATCTAACTATGGTGGATAAACACGCAGTGTAAACACGCAGCGTATATGCCTTACTGTTAAAATGTACACTTGAAACTTATTGAATTTTGTTAACCAATGTCACCATAAAAAATAGATTAATTTAAAAAATAAATAAAATAAAACTAGAAAAATAAAAAGATGGTTGTTATTATTAATATACATCAACTCTAGTATATATTTCTTGATCCGTTGAATTTCTTATACTAACGAAAATATATCAGGAGGTTCTGATCAATCAGAATTTTGTGTTTCTTTAATGTACTAAAAAGGAAGGAAAGGATATTGTGTCCTTTCCATGGTCATTTATTGTCTTACTTTACCTTTGGGAAGAAATGTCTATGAATTATAAAAAGTAGGATATATAATGTAGGATAAAAACGTTCACTATGGGGAGGACAGAGAATATAACCTAATCTAAATTATATTTTATTATTGAATATATCAGAAGTCCACTTAATAAAAATAAAATGGGAATATAAAAAATATATTTTCCAAAAACCATTTATTTGGGAATTTATAATGTAGATTTAAACATAATCATACTTCATGTGCCCAGATTCCACTCCTATGCATTTCTTTCATCACCCTATGTACTTAATGAGGTGAACTTGTTTCTATTTGTCCAGATTAGGGCTAGAGAGATAAAAAAGAAGAGTAGGATTTCCATCAACCTTTGTAACTCCAAATTGTACTCACCAAAAACTTATAGTAACTATATTTAAGGAAAGTCTAATAGACAACCTCCTAAAGCATACTGACTTATTAAAATTTTTAATTTATTAATTTTTGATTAATAATCTCCGATTATGTAATAGGAGATAATGAGAGGAAAGTAGGGCAAAACTCAGCTATAAAATGTTCAGTTATATTACAAGAATAATAATGATAAAAAATATAACAATGCTGCATATATTAATACTGCTTGGAAGTTTATATATAAATCGTATATGTAATGTATTATTTATATTATATACATTATTATACCTAATTTATTTGCATATATTATTTATATTTTATATATTTAGTATATGTTACATATATATTACTTCTAAATGTTGAAATACTGCATAGAAGTTTTATTAATTATTTTATAAATAAGGAAAATGAGGCTTAGAGAGTTCATATAGCTAACAAGTTCTAGAGCTAAGATTTAAATGAAGAGCTCTGTATCCAAAGTTCTTTCTGTTATCACATAACTATTTAAATGCATATTCAAGAGTCAGAGTGAACTCTTTCCTTGTACTTTAAAGAAAGTCAAGGATAAATGGAAATATTAAGAAAAATAATGAACTAGACAAATAACTCATCTGTCATAGGCCTTAGGCCCTCTGAACTCTAGAGCCACTTCCCATTCTTCTATTCTTGTATACGTATAAAAGACCTGATAAAGGCAGACACATGTTTTTTTAATATGAGGAAGGATAGACTGAAAATTAGAAAAACAGAGACAAGTGTGATTCATCAACAATCATAATGCTTTCAGGCAAAGGCAATAAAAGTAAACAGATTTT
The DNA here is from genome assembly GCF_902729225.1 of Pteropus medius. Lineage (NCBI taxonomy): Eukaryota > Metazoa > Chordata > Mammalia > Chiroptera > Pteropodidae > Pteropus > Pteropus medius. Next base: position 3,885,292 of record NW_024350319.1, on the reverse strand, counting down.
AATTACATCCTATTCAAACATGTGTTAATTTACCAAATATTTAAGTTTCTGTTGTAGACATAAGGAATAAAATATTTACCAAGTTATATTCCTCAGACATTAACTCTTCAAAACTCATTCTCTCATATCATTTGCTTTAACTGAAAACAGGATTGGTGTATCTGCTCTCTGACATCATAATGTTCTGGGTAAAATTCTTTCATTGTTTTTCATATAAGTTGTGCTTATGTGAATCCTTACCCCCTCTTCAGGCCATGATTAACTTGAAGTTAGGACCTACAACTTATTTAATACTGTATCCCAAACTCTTTCCACAATGATTGGCACAAAACAGGTAGCTAATAAATGCTTATAAGATGGTTGAAAAGAAAAGGTATTAAATTTCTATTTTCAGGAATATGGTATACTAGGGAACTGGATAGACTATCTTATTTAAATCAATTTATAAAGACAGAAAATCATTTTAATGCATCTTAAATTTATCCGTAAGCTGACAAAAACAAGAAATATTAGATCAAAAACAAGATGAAGACAGGAATCTAGGGAGGTAAGATGATTAAAATAGTTTTTTGAGAGTATTTACAAAACCAAGGAAAATTATGCCTGATTTTTCATCCTTATGTAGCTTAAGGCATAGGAATGAAAATTCTAGGGCCCACTCAAGAAGGAGAGTCAAATAGAAGATCACCCTACTTAGAAAAGTAGTCACCAAAGGGCAACACTCTACCATCTCTACTCTGATGAACCACACACAAAAAAAATTTTAAAACTTTGTCAGTAAATAAAAACTATCTTCAAAAATAATCAAAAGCCAAATCTCATATGATTTGCAAATTGATACTGCATTGGTGGTCAGAAAAGCCTCAAGCCAAGAATTTGTTGGGAACAGTCTTAGTCTAGTAAGGCCCTCAGATAACTGGCAGAAACAAACACTAATTCTATCTGGAGCAACCCTCTTTTATTAAGGCTCTAAAGTGTTTCCACAGAAAAAATATGCCTCATCATCAAGAGTTAATAAACAGTAAAGGACAAAATGTGTAATGAGGTAGAAACAAACTGAAAACAAACAAACAAACAAACAAACAGAACTGGATCCACACAGAATTTAAATACTAAATTTAGCAAAACTCATATACTGATCATTCCTGTCTCATATGTTTTAAGAAATAAAATAGGGGTTTAATATTATGAGTAAAGAGTCAAATTATTTGAAAAGTAACTAAAAAGAACTTTCAGAATTAAAATATAATAGAAAGTAAAAATTGAATGGACATATAGATTAAGTTAACTTGAGAACAGCTAATCAGTAAACTGAATGACAACATTTAAGAAATTATTCAGCATGCAACATGGAGAGATAAATAGGTGTCAAGAGACATGGATAAAGTGGCAAAAGCTAACATAATCTAGTGGAATTCCTTAGAGAAAGAATGAGAGGGAATAGGACAAAGACAGTATTTGAATAAATAATGGTTGGGAATTTTCCAGAACAAGGCAAATGTAACATCACAAATTCGAGGGCCCCAAAAATCCCAAGCAGGAAGAATGTTGAAGCTATCAAATGTTAAGGAAAAAGGTCTTGAACTTAGAGAGAAAAGACAGATCACATTCAAAGGAGCATCAGACTGTTGGTTGGTTTTGCTTCAGTAACAATGGAAGCAAGACAATGGGAAATATTTACATTATAAAGAAAGAAAGCAACTCTCATCCCAGGTTATTATAGCAAAGTAACTTTTCTGAATAGGAGGAATATAAAGACATTATAGGAAAATGAAAAGTTTTAAGCTTTCCACCAACAAACTTTCACTAAAAGAAATTATGAACCTATTTCAGACAGAAGAAATGTGATCTCAAAACAGGTCTGAATTTCAAGAATGAACAGCAAAAAAAAATTAGATATCTTAATAATTCTAAACAGACTTTGACATACAAAAATAAATAAGATGATATTTTTAAATAACATTAAAGTATATGGCAATAATAAGTTGGGAGAGGATGTATGGAGATAATGTATCCTAAGGTATATGTATATTTTATAAGCAGGTAGTTACAGCTGATAATCAGATGTTTTGGCTGGTATCAGTTCTGACTGTTCAGTATACATTTGGAATGACTGAAGCTCATCGTGAGCTGATAATAAATATTTTGAATATAAATTGCAGGTAAAATGTTTTTAAGATTTCTAAGATTTGGATGCATGTTGTACTTTCTCAGATAATCATAAAAATCATTAACAAATGTAAATTCAAACTATTAAAAGTGAAAAAAATAATAGACAAAAAATACCAAATGAATAAAAAAAAAGGCAAGAAAAGATAGAGAAAAAATAGGAGGAACAATAGAAAGAACAAAGGAAGATGATGAATTTAAACCTAAGTAAATCTGTAATTGTATTAGGTGTATTATATTTAATATCTGTCTTTTACTGTCTATAAAGTGTACTTAGATAAAAAATACAGTTTCTTAGTTATAACAGGAAGTTAGTCATACTGAAATTTAAAAGTCCAACTAAATACTACATATATTGGAAACATTAAAATATTAAAAGGTGAAAGCAAAGGAATGGAAGAATTTTATCACACAAAGAGTAAATTAGATTACACCAGTGTAACTACACAAAAGCATATTTAAGGGAAAAAAACATTGCAAGAGATAGAAGAGCACTGCATAATAATAAAAGGTTTAATTCATCATGAAGACATAATTCTGAAATATATGCAATGTTGAATATATATATAAGGTACAAATTTGAGAACTTGCAATAAGAATAATAAAAAAAATTGACAAATCTACCATCATAGTAGGATATTAACATATATTGTATGGCATTTTCAGTAACTGATAGATTAAGCAGAAAAAATCGAGTTCATTTAAATAATTAATAAATTGAATCTAATGGGAATATACAGAACACTGAAGCCAATATTGGAGGAATATACATTTTTTTCAAACACAATAAAACACTGATGAAAATCGATCCTATGCTATACAAAAAGTCAAGCCTAAATATATTTCAAAGGATTACTATTATATATGCCATTCTAGGATCACAATACAATTAACTTCAAATCAATAGTAAAATGTTAACTAGAGAAAAAAAACATAAGTTTGGAAATTATTAAATACGCTTCTAAATTTATGATTTAAAGAGTCATAATGAAAAAATAAAAAATATTGAGGACTTCAAAATAGTGAAAAATGCCATAATTTAAAACTTGTAAGAGTACAGCCAAAACTTTTCTACGAATGAAATATGTAGAAGTTTAAAACTTAGAAAAGAAGAATGTTAAGAGTTAAATAGCAAAACATCCATTCTGTTACAAAAATAAAAGTTGAAAAAAATCTAAGATGAAAGAAAGAAAAAATATTTTAAAAAGAACAAAATATTGAGGCTCAAAAAATATATGTTAGATCTTTTAAGAACTGTCAATTTCTTAAGAGCTGACAATTCTATGCTACTATTGATAAAGCACAAAAGAGAAAGCAAAATAAGCAATATTATAAATGAGACAACTATACACTTAGCAGTTATTTAAAAGATGAGTAGATACTCTGAACAACTTTAGCTACACAATTGAAAACATGGATGAAATCGATACATTCTTTTTAAAATGCAACAAAACCTTATTTGACAAGAAACAGCCTGACAGGATTAATGACAGCCAATAAATAGTTTAGTCAGTATTTCAAAATCTCTTTGCTAATAAAATTACAGGCCCAAATGACTTTGCTTTCAAACAAACAAATAAACCTAATATCTCACAAAATATTCCAGATTATAGAGTCAAAGTAGAAACCAGTTGCATTCCATGTTATGAACCCAGGTCAATTTTTATACCAAAACTTTAAAAGGACAGAACAACAACAACAAAAAAAAATTAAAGACTAGTATTGCTCATGGACATGGATGCAACTATCCTAAATTTAATATAAAAACAGTTCGAGAGGAAAAGTAAACAGCAATCT
>NW_024350319.1:3853440-3880742 GCF_902729225.1 Pteropus medius | reverse complement strand
AATTAAGTTGGGCTTATATTGGAAATGCAAGATTAGTTTATCATTAGAAAATAAACTAACAATTCATCATATCAGGAAAAAAAACAAATTATTACCTCAACTGAAGCAGAAAAAGTATTCGATAAAATTCAAAAATAGATGTGCATTTCCAAAACCTGTATTCTCTATTATAATGTGAATAAAACAATGGTGCCCCCTTTCACGACTTCTATTTAACATTATAGTGGAGGTCCAAATCAGCCGAACAAGGCAGGAAAAAAATATTGTTTTTTTTAATTATAAGGGGCAAGTTTTTTTACATGCTACGTGATTTTGCTTTTTGTCTGACACGTTAGCAAGGCTGCAGTGGTAGCAGCTGCTCTCGGAGCTTCACTATGCCACCCAAGGACAAGAAGAAGAAAGATGCTGGAAAGTTGACCAAGGAAAAGGCCCAGTGAACAAACCTGGGGTAAGGCCAATAAGAAGAAATGCTCCAAAGGCAAAGTTCAGGACAAGCTTAATAACCTAGTCTTGCTCGACAAAGCGACATATGAAAAACTCTGTAAGAAAGTTCCCAACAATAAGCTTATAATCTCAGCTATTGTCTCTGAGAGACTGAAGATCCGAGGTTCCTTAGCCAGGGCAGCCCTTCAGGAGTTCCTTAGTAAAGGGCTTATAAACTAGTTTCAAAGCACAGAGCTCAAGTAATTTACACCAGGAACACCAAGGGTGGGGATACTGCAGCTGCTGGTGAAGATGCATGAACAGGTCCCATCAAGTGTACGTTTTGAAAAATAAAACTTTATTAAATCAGATAAATGTATTTTTGTGCATATTGTAATCAAGGGTATCTTAGAATGAAGGAAGGATGCTAAAATATGCTCCCCTTAGAAAAGAAGAAATAAATTATAAATATTTGGAAATATTTGAAAAAGTTTCTATGTAGAAAATGAAATGATTAATAGTAAGTTTTTAGAATTAATAGTTTAACAAGGTACTAGATACAAAATCAATATTAAAAAGATAATTATATGTCTCTATACCAGCATTAACTAGTTAGAAAAATCAAAATAAGCTTACATATATAATAGCATAAAATAAAAGATACTTAGGAAAAAATAAACTTAAAAATTTATATGATACCTCTGTAGACTTTTGAAAGACTTTTAAGAGTCCCAACAAATAAAAATTTATATCATATTCATGGACTGGAAATCTCTTGTCAATATCAATTAGATGCCAATTCTCCCCCAAATTTAGCTATAGATTCAATGCATTTATTATTAAAGTTGTAACACTTAGAGGTATGTGTGTGGTGTGTGTGTGGTATGTGTTGAACTGTTCCATTACTGTGGCTATGTGACAATCCACTTGAAAACTCAGTGGCTTAAAATGAAAGCAATATTTACTTTACTCTTAATTCTACAACTCAGAAGGAATTTCCAGTTTCTACTTAACTAAACATCCAAGAAGTTGAGACTGTTTGAAAGAGAGATTAGAATTATCTGACGATTTGCTTTCTCATATGTTTAGCACCAAAGTCAAGGGCTGGAACAGTTGAAGTTGGAATAGCTGGGGCTCCTTAGTGTCTTATCTTTAAATACATATCCATCTCATGTGATCTCTCCAGCATAGTTGCTTTAGGGTAGCCAGACATTATAAAAGTCTACTCAGAACTCCTGAGGTGCATGACACAGAATAGCTGGGTAGAAGCTTAAAAAATTTTTACTACTCAGCCTTGAAAGATATGTATCACTTCTGCCGTAATCACAGAGCCATCCAGATTTAAGATCACACTCTCTGGAGTAGTGTCAATGTCATATGTTGATAGGAACACATAGGAAAGGATGAATTAGTGGAGCTATCTCTGAAAAATACAATCTTCAACAAGAAAGTTATAAAATGGTAATATAACATCTATGGAAGACTAAAAGCCATGGTTAGCCAAAATACTCTTGAAGAAGAAAATACCAAGACTTTATGACACGGTAATGCAATGTGATAAAGGCATAGGGATAAACTGACCAGTGTAACATAAATGTAAGGGATATACACAAACGTGTGATATGTTAAAAAACAGAAAATATATAAATATATGTATATATGCACACACACATGTATCTGTATATTAACTACATCAGGTCATTGAATAAGATCCTTTTATTTAACATCATTTTGCTATAACATCAATGAGATGCCATAGGTACTTAACTCTTGTTTATATCAACTAGCCTAAATTAGTTTCATTACATATCATTTCAAATAAAGTCACAGAAACTATCAACAACATTAAGTGAGGACTTACTGTACACAGAAAACATATATGAGTTAACCACATGGAGAAGAAATGAAACTGGATCCTACCTTATACCATAAACAAAAATCAATTCCAGATAGCTTAAACTTGTAGAGAAGATATTGTGACTTATCTCATTCATAAACATTCTTTTTGCTTTTCCAAAATATTTAAAAACACATAACAAAACCAAAAACCCTAACAAAAGTACAATCAATTTAGTCTTCTATCATTAATTTTCTTGCTCTCTTTGTCAACTATTATTAGGCTAGCCACTTTGAGTCTTCACCTGAAACCTACTAAATTCAAACAACTCATACCATATATGTTAACTGCCCTAAATAATTGCATCAGAAAGAGAAACTGAGCTATGCCTTTGTTTTTCTTTTCTCTCATTTCTTTAGAAGAAATCGAGGAAAAGATCAAGCCTGAATATAAAAAATACTGCCATTCTCACAATCCACCACCACTTAATTCAACTAGGATTTTTGATTTGGCTCTTTTTGTTTCCTCAAATGATAATTATGGGTAGGGATAAGTAAATATTTTGTTTATATTTTGTTTGCTCACAAAGATTCTAAACTTGTAAGAACTTACTTGTATTTGGCAAGCATTATTGTCAAACAGCTCTAAATATCCAAGCTTTTCAAAGGTTGCATTAACTAAGTTTTTCAAAGAAAATTTGCAGATATATCATGTCAGTGTTTATTTACTCTTGGCATTGCTTTTTATTCATTCTCTCATTCATTCTCAATTCACTTTATATATGTCTAGCTCTAGTTCTATCTCTTATTTCTAAGTTGTCACCTAATATGTAACAGACCCTTTTACTGACTCTGTGTTTTCATCTGTAAATAAAATGTCTAAAATGTCAAACATTTTAAAAGGATAAGCATGATGATGTATGCTTATCCCCTTGGTCCTAAAGAATGAATTGTGTTGTAGTAAAAAAAAGTAAATACTTCAGTTAGAAAGACTTAAATTCTTGTGTCTTACTTTCAAAATTTACTAGTCCCATATTCCCAGGCAAGCTTCTCAACTCTCCTCACTTTAATTTCCCCATGTGTAAAAAATTAGTGTGATAAATCTGTTTTCATTAAATTGGGATTATGATCAGTTTTTTATATACTAAAAAGATGTATGCTGCGTATGGTTTTTTATTTCTTTAATGTTCCTGAAAATATTTTCAGGATTGAAAAATGGGAAACATAATAATAAATAAGTTACAAGTGAAAAAAGTAAGTGAAATTATATCACAGCCTACCTAACTAGAATATAAAAAAATAATGTTTTACCCAATTTTATAATGCATTCACTTAAATTACTGAATGCCTTCTGTGTGTCAGATACTGTTTGAGATTCTAGAAATTCAAAGAATCATTAAAATTTCTCCTTTCTTAGATCATTTAAAATTTAGGAAAGAAAACTATGTCATTTGTAATATAATGTGATAAATGCTACCGTAGAATAATACTATATCTACAATATATGTGGAGTGACCTACCTAAATTTGTATGAGAGAGTTTGGGGAATATTTCAAAAAGGAGACAATAATTTGAGCTGTGATTTGAAGTATAACCATGAGTTCAGCAGACTGGCACACAGAAAAATACATTTCATAGGGAATAGCTAGAGCAATGGAACCAAAGCATAAGAAAGCATAACTTTTTCGATAGATCTCCAAATAATTTTCTATAACAAGAGCAAATGGCAGAAAGAAAGTTCAAGAAATATGGAGAAGACAGCTAGGATCACCCCCTAGGTACTAACTTTACTTTATGTGTGATGTAAGGAAATGACAAATTGAGTTTTGCAATGAAGCTCTACCACTCTGGTGACAATTTAGAAAATGATGAGGCTAAAAGGAGAGAGATAAGTTAGGAAGCTACTGTTAATTAGTACAAATGAGAATTTATAAAGGACTGAACTAATACAGAGAAATAGTACTAACTGTAATCAAGGAATGAAAATAAAGCATATTTAAGAGGTAGAATCAATGAGTCAAGACTAACTCTCTGGTTTCTCTATAAATTCTAGTTGATATTCATTTAGTTAAGACATACAAAGACATTCATTGAGATAAGATACGACAAAGGACCAAGGATATAATCATGAGGGATGCAAGTTAGTTAAGACAGAAGGAGACAAAAAACCTGAGAAGGAGTCTGAGGAAAACTAGTATGAATCTTAGAAGAAATACCAATAAATAATGGTAGTATTAAGTTAGCTAAAGTAAAATAAATGTTTAAGAAAAAAGAAAGTCAAAGTTAAATGCAAAGAGAGGCCACTAAAGTACCAAAAAGTATCCACTGAATTTGCTAGTTAAAATGAGTATTAATGAGGTTTTAAGTGACAAATCCATATCAGACAGGCTTAAGCAAAACCAGTATAATTCACCTGGCTGATGCATCCAGAATTAGTGCTGGAAACCTAAACAATTTAATCAGTATGGTGACTCTTACCATGTCTTGGCACTGCTTTTTCTCTATGTTGATTTCATGCCTTTGCCTACCCAGGGGGAAAAAAAAAGTCTCTTTTTTCTTTCATCCCAGTATCTTCAGGCTTATATTCTCTCAATTCCAACTTCTGCAGAAATAAAATTTCTTTTTATTTCAGTGCCTCCAGACACCTTCTAACTGAGGCCTATCAGGTCTAATTGGCTTGACTTTTTTCATAAAGCCTATCACTGGAGCAACCACTTACCATTGAGAGACTACTGATTAACTGGGTTTTAGTGATATGCTCTCATTGTGCTGACTGTCCCACTTGAATATAAGCTCTATTAGGGGACAGAATCTATAATAGAGATTCTAGAATGGTACCTGACAGATAATAGGTACTCAGTCAAATAATTATTGTGGTTCCAGCTTTAGCTATGGCAGATTATCTTGTATCAAAACAATTCTACCAATAATTAAAACTAGGAAAAAACTGGAGAAAATTTGATGGAAATATAGCGTTACACACACACACACACACACACACACACACACACACACACACACACACACACACACTTTCCAAGATACTTCAATAGCCAAGATCCCATAGAGGAGAGAAGGGCAAAGATAGATGTAACATTTGGTAACACTTTTCTCAAGTTACTTGCCAATTCACAAATAGAAGCTAAGAGGTTGAGAAATTGAGACAACCTTTTAGAATGTTACAAAACTGAGATACAAACATTGGACTTTAGAATCTACAAAGGTGAAAAAAATCCAGTAAACATGCCAGGCTTTCAGCTGCTACCCTGGAATAGCTATACCTTAAAATAAGTGAAAAACAGAAAAATTATCAAGAATTTAAGACTAGTCAATTTCATCTTGGAGAATGGGGTGAAGGGTTAAAGAAGTACAAATTAGTAGTTGATAGTTGATAGTTGGTCATGGGGATGAGGAGCACGGCAGAGGGAATGCAGGCTAGGTGGAGGTCCAGGGGAGGGAGGGAGCAATTGGGGGGATTGTTTTATGAACTATATAGATGTCTAACCAATGTGCTGTATACTTGAAACTAATTTAAATAAATAAAATTTTAAAAGATAAATAGGTGAAAAAAAGCTTAGAAGTTGTCACTCCTGTCACTTGATCTAATTGATATTTATAAAATACACCATTCAACAACAGCAGATTCTTCTTGAACACCCAGAAAACGTGTACCATTATAGGCTATATTCTAGATCATAAAACAAACCTCAACAAATTTAAAAGACTTGAAATTATACAGTTTGTTCTCTGGCCACAAAGGAATCATATGAGAAATCAATAACACAAAGATATAAAAAAAATCTCCAAACATCTGGTAACTTTAAATAATCCATGAGTTAAAATGATTAGAAATAAAATACATCGTCACAACTTGTGAGACACAAGTAAAGCACTAAAGCCAGTTAATTATAATGCAATAGAGTAGGTAATTTATAGCCCTAAATGCTTATATTAGAAAAGAAAAAAGTATTAAATCAATAATCTAATGCTTCAATGGAGTGGGTAATTTATAGCCCTAAATGCTTATATTAGATAAGATGCCTAGGAAGCATCTTCTAAAATGTGCAAAATGGACTGCTTTTCCAAGGTCTTCAGGAGACCATTTTTCAAGGTTTACAACTGTTCTCTATATAAGGTTCTGTTTAAAAGAAAAAAAAAATACAAGAGTTATTATTAATAGCTTTAATTTTTTCTACAACAATTTTGTGTCTGGCACTGAAGTAGGGGAAATTTACATATAGTCATTACAAAAATACAACAAGATAGGTATTTTTACCCATATTTAACAGAGGTATAAACTAAGTTTCAAAAAGGTTGAAATTACATGCTCTACCTGGTAACTGGGACTCCAGTCTAAGTATACTAGACCATGAAGTCAACTTCTTTTCTATTATATGATGTACCCAGATTTGATTTTATGGATGTGATAACCCATCTTTTCCCATCTTATATACAGTATTTGGCAGGCATTAAATTAGAAATGGTGGAGATACCTTGTTATGTCCCTTTTCTGTCATTTGATAGTAGGAAGAAGGGAAAGACTCTTGCTTTGGGGAGGTATTCATGCACAGAAAGTAAACAAAGCATCATCTGGACAATATAGTACCGGCACAGGAATAGACTTATAGGCCAATGGAATACAATGGAGAGTCTAGAAGTAAACCCAAATATATATAACCAATTGATTTTAACAGAGGTCCCAAGACCTTTGGGAAAATGATAGTCTCTTCGACAAATTATGCAAGAATAGCTGAATTACCACAAGCAAAATAATTAATTTGGACCCCAACTTCATACTACATACAAAAATTAACTCAAAATGGATCAAAGAGTTAAATATAAGAGCTAAAACTATAAAACTATTAAAGAAAACATAGAGATAAATCCTCATAACTTTGGATTCATCAATGGATTCTGAGATTTGACACCAAAGGCACAGACAACAAAAGAAAAAATAAATTGGACTTTTTAAAAATTAAATACTTAGGTGCATGAAAATACATTATCAAGAAAGTAAAAAGACAACCTACATATGGGAGAAAATATATATAAATTATATATCTATAATGGTTTAGTACCCAGAATACATGACAAACACTTGAACTGAACAACAAAAAGGCAAACAATCCAATTAAACAATGGGCAAACTACTTGAATAGACATTTCTCCGAAGAGATATACAAATGGCTAACAAGCATATGAAATATGTTCAATATAATTGACCATTTCCTTTTCACCACTATTGCCAGATTTCATGGAGATCAAACACACCAAGGAAATTCAAATCAAAACCACAATGATAAACTACTTCACCCCCATTAGGATGGTCATAAAAATAAGTTAATGAGGGTGTGAAGAAATAGGACCTTTCATATATTCCTAATGAAATGTAAAATGGAATAGCTACTGTAGAAATGTTTTGTTTTCTCAAAAGGTTAAACATAGAATTACAATAAGACCCAGCAATTTCACTCCTAGGTATATATCCCAAAGAACTGAAACAGTTACTCAAACAAATATCTGTTCCTAAGTGTTCAGAGCAGCACTATTTACAATAGACAAAAGGTAGAAACAACCAAAACATTCACCGACAGTTGAATGGAGAAGCAAATTGTGTTGTATATAGAACGTATTAGCACTCAGGCATAAAAAAAGAATGAAATACTGACATACGCTACAACTTGAATGAGCCTTGGCAAAATTATGCTAAATTTAAAAAGCAAGGCACAAAAGATCACAGCTATGATTCCTTATGAAGAATATGAAAATCCATAAAGCAGTTGGGGGTATCCAAGGATGGGCATAGGGTGAAATAGAGAGTGATTACTTATTGAATATGAGGTAGAAATGTTCTGATGTGATAAAAAAATAATTTCAAAATTAGCGAAAGGGGGCAGTTTCACAACACTGTGAATGCACTAAATGACAGTTGTATACTTTAAAAAGGTTAACTATGTTTTATGAATTTCACTTCAATAAAAACAAGTGAGAAGCTCAGTCATGAGCTCAAATATTTCTGCTATTTTATTACTGAGATAAACTTGGGTAGACTATGATCTCTGTGTTATGATCACATTCCATATCTTAATTCCTCGCTTTCATGTATTTCCTTTTCACCACTATTGCCAGATTTCATGGAGATCAAACACACCACACCATTTAGATCCTGTATGTTTAAGTAATGACCAAAATACACCTTTACCTAATAAAATGTCTTTATAGCTTCAGTCTTTTAATCTAGATATTTTTAAATTCTGAACTTTTCTCCACAAATATCATTAGGAAAGCTTTAATATTCAAATCTCTTTTGATTTCTTCAGAACACTGAGAAAATGATCATCCTCCAAGAGAAAAATATTACAAAATTTATTTTGTTAGCGTTCAAAAACTGCACCACAAAAAAACTAAGGAAAGCTAATTTTGATTCGACCAAAACTTTTTGCAACTGTAAAATAAGATAAGAGGTACAATGTGGAAAATTGAAGCAATTTAGAAAAGTAATCATGTCAACAAACTCCACTATTATCATCTTGACATTAACAATCACTCAGGATTATGATGTTCATGGACTGGCAGGTGTGCAGTAGGGCTAAATATGACCTTGAAATTAAAAAAAACAACAAAACACTTCTTTTAAATCCAGGTTATTTTACAGTTTTTTTTTTTTTAAACTTTGGAGAAGTTACTTACTATGGTCATATATGGGAAAGTGTTTTGTGTGAGAACACACACACACAAAAAAACTAAAGTATAAAATAACATTCTTTACATGTTCTCTGTAAAAACTGGTAATGAAAAAATAACAATTAAAGTCGCTAGATCATGTAATGAGATTTTAAAGAAACGTATTTATCAGTCAATGTTTTTTGTTATATGGAAGGTAACATAGTAGGCACTGGGGATGAGATAAATAAGCAAGTTTTAACTCAATTTTTTCTTATCATGGTAAGTGCTAGAACTTTGATAAAGATAGGATACAGTCAGAAGGCAGTTGGAAAATGATGAATATTAGGGTAGGCCAAAGGGTGCTTCCTATGAGACATTATGTCAAAGCATCACCTTAGTCCTGAAAGATGGGTTGGGCAAATCAACAAAAATTATAACTAAAACTAAATCTCTGGCTGAGAGTTAAACAGCAAAGGCACAGAGTCAAGATAAATGATGTTGTATAGGGAACATGTAAATATTTTAATAGAACAAAGAATAAGAAGGAAGAGTTATAAAAGTTCAACCTAAAATGCTACACGGGGATCAAATTATGAAGGAAATCAAATCAAGAGCCTTGATAAGGAATGCGTCTTTCATCTTGAAGACATTTAGGAAGAATTAAACATTTTGAATATGTGAAAGATCTAATATTTGCAATTGAGTATAGATGACAGTATGACATATAGGTTGGAGAGACTTTGTTTCTAACAATATTAGAGAGTAGATGGTAGACTGGATTTGTAATACAAACTCTTCCAGTACAAAAAAATAAATAAATAAACAACAAAAAAAAAACATTGTTACATTTTTAATAACTGTTCAAATTTAAATTACATTTTTAACAATGAGTGACTTGGGTATAAGGGAAAACCATCTGAGGCCCAAAATGTCAAAAGGGTATGATTCCTAAATATAGGTGAGCTCTGTGGTCTTCGTTGTTTAGGCAGGTTGAGAGCATCTTCCAATCCTAAGTATTCAGAAGTCTGGTATTAACAGGTCAGCCATTCATAGCTATCAGGAATGACAGAAAAAGGCTTGATGGCTAATCATTGTGGGAGGTCACACCAATACCCTTCAATGAAGCAAAAACCCCAAAAGAGCTGTTTTTAGTTTACCACATTACCAAGTGGCAAACTAAAACAAACTAAACAAACAAAAAAAAAAGAAAAAGAAAAAACACTCACACAAAGATAGAAAGTAAGGAAAATTTGGATCGGGGAAGGAGAACTCTCCCCTAAAATTCCTAACCAGCACTCATGAAGTTTTGTAGCTTGTACGGACACTATCTGTAAGCCATCCCTTCTCCCAAAAGGTCAATAGTATTGTTATGAAGAAGAGCTGGTTGGTCTGTCACAAGTACCAGGCAAAGGGAAATGAAAATGCGCTATGTAAATCAAAGAATCCCCGCAGTGGAGTTCCAAGGAAATTTTCTAACGATAGATGAAAATCACACAACATCAAGGAAATAGATCATTCAGAATGAGACTTCTACAGAAAAAAAAAAAATACTGAAGAATCAGAGCCACAAAAATCTGAAGATATCAGGAATATCAGATTCAAAGTACAAAATATGTTTCAAAAAATAAAAAAAGACTAAAGAATGACAAAAGAAATAAAAGACCCTCAAATATTACGAGGAAGATTTGAAAAAAGGACTAAACAAACACCCTGGAAATAGTCAATATATTAACTGAAATTTAAAATCCATAGACAGGTTAACCAGCTAAAGACAGAATTCATAAACTAATGGACCTTAAAAAATAAAGAATTCAACATAGAAAGTGAACAATATGGTATATATAAAAGAGAAATTAAGATACATCAAGGAAAAACTGAAAAGGTCCAATGATGTATAATCAGAGTTCCAGAAAGAGGAAATTGGAAAGGATTGGAAAGGGAAATTGGAAAGGGAAGAACTATAAGAAAAAGGGATATTAGCTAAGTCTTTTTGCATCTGTCTATAAAAAAAAAAACTTTTATTAGATCAACATCTCTTACATCTTTTATCTCTTGTTCATTTGGAGTTGATTCTTATGTAAACTAGATATAAATTTGGTTTTACTGGTTTTTTGCTCAAATGTCTATTTAATTTTTCCAGAAGCAAATCAAATTTCCATATTCACTGTGGTTTCTTTCTGGACTTCCTATTCTATTCCACTGACTTGTGTACCCATTAATGTACCAGTAGCACACAACTAACAAAAGAGGCTAACAGCATACATTAATAACTGGCAGGGCTAATCTTCTCCTATAGTTTTTCTCTTTTTCACTGTTTTTCTATCTATTCTTGCATCTTTATTTTTCATATCAGCTTTATTATAACTTGTCTAGCTCCATATAAAGTTGATATTTTTACTTCAATGTTTTTAAATTTTATTTTATTATTAGTTTCAAGTGTACAGTACATTGGTTAGACATTTATATAGTTTATAAAATGATCCCCCTAATTGCTCTTTCTCTCCTCTGGCTCCGATGACATGATACTATATAGAGAGAACCCTATACCATATAGAGATATTCCACCAAAAACAGTTAGAACTGATCAATGAATTCAGTAAAGTAGCAGGATACAAAATTAATATTCAAAATTCAGTGGCATTCTTATACACCAATGATGAACTTTCAGAAAGAGAAATGAAGAAAACAATCCCATTTACAATTGCATCAAAAACAATAAAATACCTGGGAATCAAATTAATCAAGGAGGTAAAAAAACTTGTTCTCAGAAAATTGTCATTGGAAAAAAAAATTGATTTTTATTGAGATTGACTTAAATATATAAATTAGCGTAGGGAGAACTGATATCTGCATTATGATGACATCGTATTTGAAAATAAAAATTTTTTATTTTTTTTTAAGTCTACATTTATATCTTCTGGGTTGTTATAAAGTTTTATATTTATATGCTGTGTGTGTGTGTGTGTGTGTGTGCGTGTGTGTGTATACATATATATATATATAAAATTTGGCATATTCCTTTTTAAGTTTGCTTCTAATATTTTATCTTCTTTGTTACTATTGTAAGTTACTATTATATCCCCTACCTAGTTATTGTTTTCTGTATGTTAATTCTATATCTGCTATCTTACTGAATTATTTTATTGTTTAGATTTTATCATTGTCCCTCTAGTATTTCTCAGGTATAGTATTATATAATCTGCAAATAAAGATAGTTTTAGTTCTTTTCCAATTTTTATTAACTCCAAATGGTTTCTCTTGTCCGATTGCATTTGTTAATACTGCCAGCATACTGTTAATTATTAGTAAATATTGTAGACATCCTGTTGTGATAACCATGGGGTGGATATGCCTCTAGTATTTCCTCCAATAAATATAATACTGATTTAGGATGAGAATATAAAATATACATCTATATTTTATTTTTCTCCTTAGAACTATCAATACAGTATATTGTAATGATAGATTTTCAAATATTAAAATATTGCATTTCTGGAATAAATCCTATTGGGTCATGGGTGTTTTATTTTCTTACTGTGGTATTGGATTCTGACTGTTAATATTGTATTTACTATTTTTGCATTGATTTTTAAATGTTACACTCGCCAGTAACTTTATTTTTTATACTCTCCTTAACAGATTTAATGTTGTATTTGCTTCATAAAAAGAATTGGATATTTCCCTCGATATCTGGTGCACTGAAGCAATTATATAGCATTAGAGCTATCTAGACTTTAAATAGTTGATAAAATTCCCTTGTAAAGTTGCTTCTTGATAACTTTTGATATTTCTTCCATAAGAAATAGTCTGTTTAAACTTTCTGTCTCTGAAGGGTTCGATTAAACAAGTAAACTTCATCTTTCTAGGAAATCATCCATTTCATCTAGATCTTCAAAGCATTTGCATAGAAGTCAGCAATACAGTCTCTTTTGATTGTTTTAGAATTTCTTCTGTTTCCATGGCTACTTTCTCTTTTCATTTCTTATTTTGCATATTTGTGATTTCTCCCATTTTTTCTAGATTAACTAGTGGTTTTTCTATTTAGTTAATTTTTCCCCAAAGCAAGGATTTATTACTTAGATAAACTGACTCTCAAATTTCTGCTTTTATACTTGTAATTTCCCTCCCTAAGCTTTCATGTTTTTATTTTTTTAATTCTTTGTGTAACTTTTTTTTTGTATAACTTTTGAATTGGCAATTTAACAAATTTATTTTCATTCTTTTATTTTTTTCAATGCTGTAAGATATTTCTTAGCTCACTCCTGTCATGAAACACACAGATGCTGAAATGTAGTATTTTCATCACAGATTTTTAAATTTTTTATAATTTGTTTGCATTTCATTTTTTGCCTAGGAGTTGCTGAATAGAAGTAATTTTAAATATTTAAGTAAAAAGATATTTTTATTTTGTTATTTTTAGTTTATTTCATTATAACCAGAGTGTTATTTCCTCAACTTTCTGATACTCTCTTTATGACTTAATATATAGTTAATTTTTGTGAATGTTCAATGTACACTTGAAAAGTTGCATTCTATCATATTAGTATTAGTAAATATATTTTCATAAACTCTAAATTATTTATTATGTTGTTAGATCTTCTGTATCTTATTTTTTGTTATTTGACCTGTCTTATACTGAGATTGATGTCTTAAAGTCTGCTTTATTAGTGTGTTTCTTACTATGTCTAATTACTCTTTCCATAAATGTTATATCTTTGTTATGATTTATGGTTTTTAGAATTTTAACTATTCTTCTTTTTTATGTTCAATACTGTTTTTCCCTTGAATTTTACCCTTTATTTGATATCAGTATTGAAATGTTTTCTACTGCTCCCATTTACCTGGATATCTTTGTCCCTTCCTATATGCCACTCTTTATAAATCATTTATTTTAGTTTTGTCTCTTGTACAAAGCACATAGTTAGATCTACTTTGTAAGCCAAATTTAGAATCATTTCCTTTTTATTTGGTTAAGCCTATTCACATTTCTTGATATAATTGATAATTTTGATGTTATAAATATTACGCCCATTCACATTTCTTGATATAATTGATAATTTTGATATTATAAATATTACTATGTTTATTTCCCATGTTTCTTTACCTATGTTGTTTGTTTTTCTTATTTTTAATTTTCTTTTGGTATTTAGAAAGATTTATATTTTGGTTGTATTAGTTACTTTTGTACTTTTATAATTGTGAAATGCACATAGACTCCTATTTTCTTATTAAAGCTTTTATTATCTGTCAATCTTTAAAAGTACCCTTTGACTCTCACATACTACATATACAATAATCAATAGAATTATTCTACTTTCACATCATTTCTCCCTTCTCCTCTTTTAGCTGCATTATTTCTACTTTCTAAGAGCATATGGTATTTGCATATTATTCTTCTACCCATCCTTACCTTTATTAATCTTAAATTTAAAATAAATAACTCCTTTTGCTAAAATTTCCTGTCATCTCTTGGTTGAATGAAGTCCACTCTCTCGTAGTTTGGCCCAAAGAGTGTTCTAGGATACAATATTCCTTGAGTTATTACCTGTTCACAACTATTTTTATATATCCAAGCCATTTAAAAGTCAACTTCACTGGATATAAAATCCTTGGTTCACATATTCTTTGAGTTTCTTGAAAATGCTCCTCCTTTGATGATTTGATTTTGTAGAGGCCCTGAGAATTTTCTCTTTATAACTACTAGTTTTACTTGAATATATATATATAAGAGTTGACAATTCTGAGACAATTTTCTCAGGTACTGGCTAAGTCCTTTTAATTTTTTTTTTTAAACAACTTTTCTTCTACTGGAATTTTAAATATTAATCTTGTTTCAGTGTTTAATTTTTTTCATCTTCAGAGATTTCAATTGTAAGTATGTTGGACCTTCCTTGACTATCGATTTAAAAACTATCCCTCTCACTTTTTACTTTTTATCTAAATTTATTTAGAGTGACTTATTTAGTCCCTATTTAAGCCTATTCCTTCTGGGCATCTTGTAAGCTAAGTTTCATTTCTGATATGGTTTTGTCATTTAATTTAATTTTTTCCTAAATTCAATTCATTTTTATTTATTTCTTCCTGTTGCTTTATGTTCATTTTTGTACCAAGTTTTTAAATATCTAATATAAGCTCTTTCTTCACATGCTTGTTTGCTGATATATGCCTCATTATGGAATCACACATTACAGTTCTCTTCTGTTTCTTGGTTGATTAGGGATGGGGAGAGTGAGATTTTCTTCATCCAGAAAATTTATACTCATGTGCTCTATATTTTTTTAGAACATATATATATATAACTGCTTGTACTCTTGCATTTCTGTGAACAAGCTGATGGTGTGGAGTAGTTTAAAGGATTTATACTTCAAGACTACTTTTTTTTTCAGTGTTATAACATACAGCTTCTTTAATAAATAATTCTTTTTTGAGGAGGAGTGGTGATGGGTTACATTCTTCAATTATTTTAAATATTATCTTACAAAATCATAAATTTCCCTCTCTTGCTCTTTTTCTATCCACCATGCAGTCACTGAAATGTTTTTTCTTTTTACTCTCCACTTCCCAAATGTTGCCTTTCCAAGTTTGCCTCCTAAGAAGCATCCCTCGCATTTCTTTAACTTAGTGCTCAAAATTACCAGGACTCTTTTTTCAGCATTTCCTTACATAGATTGACTTTCTCTTTCTGCTGTTAATTTTAGTTCTATTTTAGTCCCTTCCTTTCCCTCTTCTCTGTTCCACAGTTTTTCTGGACCCATGTTGCTTTCTGCAAAGGACTGTGGTGGAGATCTAAGAAATAGCTCCACTGAAAATTGATGTTTATTTTTCTACTTATGGATATTTTGAAGTATGTAATTTCTGACTTATAATTATACTAAAAGTATGGGATTTGTGTGGTTATATTCTACTTCGGGAGCTGGCAAACTATGGCTCCCAGGCCCAAATCTGGCACATCACCTGTTTTTTAAACAAAGTCATGCTTATTGGTTTATTCATTTTCATGGCTGCTTTCACACAACAAAAACCGAATAAATTAGTTGTGACAGAGAATCTGTAGCCTACAATGCCAAAAATATTTACTATCTGTCCCTTTACAGAATAAGTTTGCTGACCTTGATCAATAAGTAAGGTCAAGTAGGTCATACTTGATTATTATAGTTTTGGGGAATGTGTTAGAAGATTTAAACTTAAGGGTATGCCATTAACTTGACTATTCCGACATCATCCTAGAGAACTGAATTTTAAGACTTCAATTGCTTTAAAATTACATACCTTTAAGAGCCTTAAAACTGTAATGCTGAAACAAAGCAATACCATACATAACTTTTTTTCTGACACGAGAGGAAATGTAAGTAATATTTCTATATGCCTACTGTGAAATAGGCACTTGGAATTTTGTATGTTCCATACAAAATCTCAAGGAAGTATTCATTATTTTCTTTCCCCAGAGGTTGTTAGTGCTCAGAAAAACTGTTTACCTTGTTCAGGGTCTCTTTACTGATAAGTAGAAGAATTGGTATTCCAGCTCAGGCCTCTCTGGTTCCAAGTCCTATATCCTACCAGATCTCATCTATTAATTCTTGAACGTGAATTAGGCATATTATACGGCTGGTTCAGGTAAGTCTCAAGAATGCTAGATGTCCTTCAAAAATATTATACTTCTCCTTTTCAGTCTGTTCTTACCCCTAATTAATTTGATCCATTTAATTTTATACCACACACTCTCAGCGCCTTTCTTTATTACTGTGCCTAACGTTCATGGAAGATAACTGTGCTTACACGAAGGAACACCAAGTCACGCATTCTCGCAATACACTGTCAACTATATCAGGAAAATTGCACCTTGGGGACCTACTCATATTTCTCAGCAGAAGACTACCAAATTTAGTTTCTGCTTTGGTCTAAGTGTAAGACCCTGAAAGCCAGATGATTATATATTTGAGTCTTCATGTGTCACATATGGCCACGCTGGCAAACTATGGCTCCAAAGCCAAATCTGGCACATCACCTGTTTTTGAAATAAAGTCATGCTTATTTGTTTATTCATTTTTTATGGCTGCTTTCACACCACAGTACCAGAATAAATTAGTTCTGTCAGAGACTCTGTGGCCTACAATGCCTAAACTACTTACTATCTGTCACAAATCAATAAAAATAAGAATGTTATACACAAACATACACTATGTACAGACTTGCCAGAGCAAACTATGGTTGCCCTCTGTTTACAGGCTTCAGGAATTGAGACACTGAACTGCTTAGACTACACCCCTTCGGTAAAGTCACCTGAAGTAAAATGTACACCTAGGGTGTCCTGATGATTTGTTTGGTGTTCTTTGGAATATGTGTGTCCTATCACAAAACAATTAGTCTTTCTATTCCTACCCAATCTTAAGTATATGTTTTCCCAGGCTTTGTTTCTCATTATAACCAATAAACTGCTGAGTCCATTCTTATTGCACAAAACAGTTTCATATAGAAGAGTTTGGTATAAAAAAAATCTAGTTTTGATACCAGTTGACTACTCACATTAAAGGATTTTTCTCCTAGCCAACGGGATTCTTCTAGTTGAAAACTGCTGTTTTTAAATGTTGTTTTGGGAGTTCAGGGAGTTTGCATAAGATCCTGTTTCCTTGATTCCTTCAAAATTAGTTTTCCTATAATAGTCATTTCATAGATACTGTTTTAGGCATTTTCGACTCAGAATATATTTTGCTTAAAGTAGAAAGCAGATAATAGGAATGACAATAAACTGGATAATTTCTGTGTTTAAAAATTATTTTTGATTCTGAAGGTCTCACAGGTGACCCACACTCCCCAAAGAGCTGAAGGAGAACTCTTCACACATATACATAGAAAGAGATTAAGTATTTGGGTAACATATTTCTGAATCTTTTTAACAAAGAAAACTACAGGCCCAATGAGCACATCATAATATTTTATAAATTTATAATTATGTTTACAATAATTCAAGGACTCATAATTACTTTTTTCCAAAAGACAACTCTGATGAGCTCAGAGAAATATATTTGAGATTGAATGTGTGGCATCTCTATTCTTTTTATGCCCAGAAGGCACAAGCTTGAAACCATTCTTGGCAGGTAACATATAAGCAGTAAGTAAAACAGAGACCATTGTTTAAAATTGTCACCGAGGTGGCTGACGAAAATTGTGGTATATCTGAATAGCATATTGAAGCTAATGGTCCCTCATCCCTTTATATAAGAAAGTCCCTGATTGAAAGGTAAGTCCTTTGAAAGCTGCTGAAGAACACTCAAGTCTCTGCTACTGAGTGCAAAAAACAACTTGAAACAAAATATTAAGCTGTTGGGTCTAAAAGAAATGTTGTAGCTCTCATAAGGGTATAACTTTCAATTAAAGGATGGTTTACGTACTCTGAGACTACACTTGGATAAGAACACTAAGTGGGAAGTATTGGTCAGAGGGATAATCTATGGGAGAAGTTGAGAGAAAGGCATCAAGTTAGCTAGTAGAAATAGAAGGAATCATGTAGTAAATTTAGGAAGAAATAGTTTAGACAAACTTTAGGGAAGAAAGAGTTAAAACATAAAAAGAAAGGTGTACTGTCCAGTGGCTTGTTTGTTTGTTTGTTTGTATTTAATGGCAGGAGTGAGGTTAGCCAAGAGTATAATGGGATTTGAATCACATAGATATAAAAGTAAGGTCACAGCTTCATTGAGCATATTCTCTTTTTGGATATCTGTGGAAGGGGAGCCCCCTTTATGATAATGCAAATAAAATAAGAAAAAAAAATACATGCAATTGAAATAAGAAGTAAAAAGCAGGAAGACTTCACATA
Source organism: Pteropus medius (assembly GCF_902729225.1). Classification (NCBI taxonomy): domain Eukaryota; kingdom Metazoa; phylum Chordata; class Mammalia; order Chiroptera; family Pteropodidae; genus Pteropus; species Pteropus medius. Next base: position 3,862,003 of record NW_024350319.1, on the reverse strand, counting down.
ATCAAGTAAGCTCCATCCATGGGAAGGAATGGGAAAGAGTTGGTACTCCTAACAAAGAAGAATGCCGTAAAACAAATGAATACGATTTATATGAGGAAAAAAAGGATGAATTTTAATATGTTTGCTTGAAGTTTCCAGCACTGCTGACATTTGGTTTCCCCTGCTACTAGTCAGAGGCAGGGTTAATGATAAATCGCATAATTATATATCCATGTTGTCTCATCTGACCTATTTCCACTTTGATGCTTAAAAGGCAACCCTAGATATCAATAATCCAGTGCCTGGGAGAAAAACATGTATTTAACTAAGGCTTTGAACGAGGTTCAAGGCAATATCTGTAGCCCTTTTCTGGGAGTACTTTCATTCCTCCAGATGTTTGGGACAACCCAGAGAGGGCACATTGAACAAAGTCAACAAAATATTAGTAAAATATTACACCTAGTTTACAAGAGAGACTATTATTTTTTTTTATGTCAGACATGAATACAAGCCCTGATTCTACCATTTATTCATTCAGCCATTTTAGTCAAATTACATTATATCTCTGAGCCTCAATTCACTGATCTATGTAATGCAGGTAATAATTAAACTCACCTTCCAAGTGGTTGTAATAAAATGAAAGAATGCATTTAAGGCTTCAAATTTTTGTTCTTATTACAAACTTTAGCACTTCCTACATGTAGCACTCACTTTGTACTTAAGCATGTAAATTTTTAAAACTCCTTAGACACAGAGTACAGCTTATTCTTCCTTGTCAATGCATACAGTTCTTATGCCATTTCTGAACCAATCATGGAAAAAAAAAAGAGAAGTTGAAGAAGTTTTAATGGCCTCCATTTTTGTTGAAAGGAGTGACATGCTATCTCTTGAGCTTGAGAACAAGGAATTAACAAGAGAGGTACACGTTTACAATACTCAGTGATACAATGAGACAGCGAGCAAACCAAGAGAAGTACAGGGGTTGAAAGTGGTCCTAAAGACTCAGCTCAGATTAGGGACCATAAATATGCATTCATCTAAATCAGCTTGGGTGAGAAAGGAAAAGGCAAAATGAATATGGTTATGCTTCACCAGATGAGAACAACAGTTAGATGGGTATAGAAAATTCAAGTGAACAAGGAACAGAGGTCTACAGGAGGCTCTTAGAATAGAGAAACTGGAGGCATTTTATGAAGTGTATGCTTTAGAATTGAAAGAAAAGATGGAAAAAGTTAGCTGGGGCACCAGGTCAGAGGCTATGGGCAGAGAATAAAAGGGCTACTGGAGTCTAAATTGCTGAGGAGGGGAAATTATGATGATGACAAATTCAGGAGGTATTGCTATGAGGAGAGACCTAAGTGAAAGTGAAGACAAAGGTGAATAGAGTTAAAAAGATTCCAGGTCTGACATGTAAAGAGCTTAGAAGTTGCTGCTCTCATCTTTACAACAAGAAAAATCTGGACAAATCAATGACTTTTCTTGGACCTATCAAAGAACAGAGTTTCAGAGCAAACTGCCACCCTGAAATCTGGAGAAACAAGCAAGCCCAGAGAGTCATAGACAAGATATCCTTGTCTGAAGCAAAAAAACACTGCAGCTATAAACTGAAAGGAACACTGAAACAGTAATTCTGACAAATGTCTGGGAAATGACTATCGACTAGTGTTAAGTGTGAGAAACTCCTGGGGGCTGTGGTCCTAGGCAGGCATCTAAATTTTTATAGGTTTTTACCTCCAAAAAACTCAGCAGATTCTCAGGGTGAAGATCCAAAAAAGGATCACCTTCTGGTTTTAACAGGGCACAAGTAATCCTTGTGATAGATGCCCAGAGTCTTCTCCATAACAAAAGCCTATTCTCCTTGGGGTTGTGGGGGGACAGGGAGGCAGGGGAGCAGAATTACCAAATATCTGTCCTAGAGCCAGAAGGGAAGAGCATTCCTCTCATTCCAGTGTCTAGTCTTCCCATCCCAACTAACGAGGAAGAGGTGTCCATACAAGAAGAAGCTTGGGAAAGTCAAATGCCAGCGACAAGGCCCATTAAAAGACTGAGATTTAAATAGAAGATTATAGAACATTCCTCTCACTCATACATCACCACCACACCAATAGGGCTCTAATATAACAGTGGCTTATAACTAAAAGAGCTGCATGACACAGATTTTTTCTGGGGAGGTATTAAGGGAAGGTCAAAGCCAAAGAAAAAAGTCAAAACAAAACAGTAGAAGAATTTGAAATTCCTGGCCTACCTACAGCTTCAGTAAACACTAAATGAAGCCCAACTCCTAGCCAGATAATCGTATATTCTCAAACTAGAGATTTACTGAGCTCAGTTTCTGTGATAAGCAAAATATTGCACCCATGTCCCCCAAAGATGTCCATATCTTATTTCAGAACTTATGATTATGTTAGGTTACATGGAAAAGAAAAATTAAGGTAATGGAATTAACATCGCAAAGCAGCTGACCTTGAGATGGAGACATCATCCTTAATTTCCCAGATGAGCCCAATGAAATCATAAGGTAAAACAAAACAGGGAAGCAGGGTGACAGAACCAGAGAGATGGCAGAGTGTAAATTATTCAGCCAGATGGAATGAATGGGGCCACAAGCCAAGGAATGCAGGTGGCCACTAGAAGCTACCAAAATCTTCAGATTTCTGCCTAAAACCTCCAGAAAGGAATGCTAACACCTTGATTTTTAGCCCAAGGAGACACATTTTGGGCTTATAATCTCCAGAATTGTGAGATGATACATTTGTGTTGTTTTAAGCCACTAAGTTTGTGGTAATTAGTTATAGCAGCAATAGAAAACTAATATAATTCTTATCAAATGCAATATGTCCAGCTTTCAGCAAAAAAGATAAAACTTTACACCCTGAAATAACAAAATAAGCATCAGAACCAGATTCGAAAATGTTGGAATTATCAGGCAGGGAAATTTAAAATAACTATTTACTTTGTTAAGGGCTCTAATGGAAAAAATAGAAAACATTCAAATACAGATGGGTAATTCAATCAGAAAGATAGAAATTCTAAAAAAGAATAAAAGGAAATGCTAGTAATCAAACACATTGTAACAGAAATGAAAGTCTTTGGTGTGATCACCAGTAGACTTGACACAAGAGCTGAGGAAAGAACCAATGATCTTGAAAGTATGTAAAAAGTTAAATGAATAGAGAAAAAAAAGAATGAAAAAATAAAAAACAGTACATACAAGAAGTGTAAGACAATTTCAAAGATGTAACATATATGTAATTGGAAGAACAGAAAGAAAAGAAAGAAATAGAGCAAAAAAATTTTTGAAGTAATAATGGCCAAGAACTTTCCAAAATTAACGATAGATACCAAACCACAGATCCAGGAAGCTCAAAGAACAATAAGCAAAACAAACAGAAGAGGAAAAAAAAAAACTCTATCATATTCAAACTGCAGAACACCAAAGACAAGGAGAAAAAGTACTGAAAAGCCAGAGAGGGAACAAAAGAATCTTACTTGTAGAGAAACAAAGATAAGAATTACAGTAGACTTCACATCAGAAACCATGGGAGCAAGAAAACAGTGGAGAAAAATATTTAAAGAATTGAAAAAAGGAAAAACACCAACTAGAATTTTAAATACAGAAAAATTATTTTTCAAAAGTAAAGGAAAAATATTGCATCAAACAAACAAAAACTGAAGAAATTTTCTGCCAGCAACTGCAAGTAATAGTAAAAGAAATTATTTAGGGAGAAGGAAATCATATGTTAGAAATTCAGATCTATACAAAAAAAGGAAGAGCATCAAAGAACAATAAATGAAGGTTAAAATAAAATATTTTATTTTTCTTATTCTTAATTTAGCTAAATGACAACTTTAAAATAATAACAATAGTAATGTAGTGAGTGACTATAGAATATAAATAAATTTAGTGAATGGCAGCAATGTCACAAAGAGCAGAAAGGAAGAATTGGGAATACTTTGTTATAAGGTACCTGTACTACATGTGAAGCAAAAATAGAGTTATTTAAGGAGGGTTTATATTTTTATAAAATGTGTATTGTAAACTCTAGGATTATGATTAACATTTTTAAAAAGTTATAATTGATATACTAAAAGGAGATAAAATTGAATAACACAAAATGCTCAATTAAAATGAAAGGCAGAAAAAAAAGCCTCTGGCAATGAATTAACACAATAACAAATATGGTTGATATTAATCTAAATATTTCTAAAATTCCTTTAAATGTGAATGGTCTCTATACACCAATTAAAATACAGAGATTGTCAGAGTAGATTTAAAAAAAAAACAAGACTCAACTATTGGTTGTCTTCAAGCATCACACTTTAGATGTAAAGACAGGTTAAAAGTAAAGAGATTGAGAAAGATATCTCATGATAACACTAATCAAAAAAAATGTTGGAGTAGCTATATTAATCTCAGACAAAGTTGATATCAGAACAAGGGAAGTTATCATGGACAAATAGGATATTACATAATATTAAAAGCATCAATTCTACAAGAAGACATACCTATCCTAAATGTGTATATACCTAAAAACAGTGATGAAATATATGACAAAGGATGCTAGAACTGCAAGGAGGAACAGACAAATTCACTCTTGTAGTTAGAGACTTGACAGATGTAGGTAACTGACAGATCAAGTAGGCATAAAATCAATAAGGATATATTTGACTTGAACGGCACTATCATCGAATTGACCTAATTCATATTTATAAAATACTCCATCCAATGACAGCGCAATACACATTTTTCTGGAGCTCACATGGCATATTCACCAAGACAGACCACATTCTGGGCCCTAAAACACTCCTTAAAAATGTAAAAGAATAGAAATCACACAAAGTGTATTCTCAGACCACAAAAGAATTGAACTAAAAGTTAATAAGAGAAAGATATCTGGACAATCTCCAAAACTTTGAATATTAAAGAACACACTTCTAAATTACACATTGGTCAAGGGAAATAGTTTGAACTAAATGAAAATGAAAATGCAACTTAAGATTTGTGGGAGGTAGTGAAAACAGTACTTAGAGAGAAATTCATAGCATTAAGTACATATTTTAGAAAAGAATAAAGATCTTGAATCAATAACCAAAGCTTGAACAATAGAAAATTAGCAAAAGAATAACTATTCAAGTCTACAGCAAGCAGGAGAAAATAAAAATTAGAATAGAAATCAATGAAAATGAAAATAGAAAAATAATGAAGAAAATCAAGAAACTCTAAAGCTGGTTTTTAAAAATATGGAAAAAAAAGATGATAACCGCTAGCCAGACTAATAAGAGATAGTAACAGAGAGAGAGAGACAGAGAGATGGAGAGAAAACAAGTTACCAATATCAGAAATAAAAGAGGAGTTATTACTACTGATTCAATGGAAATTAACAGGGAATCCTGTGAACACTATAAGGTGTCCCATCCTTGCCTTCACTCAGGCAACAGTTGAATTTCCTCCATAAGCAGTAAGTTGGATTGTTTTGTAAAACTAGAGCAAAACTGAACATTACCATTTAACTTTTTAATTTATAAAATATGTTCTTGAAACTCAGTATAGAATCTATCGTATTGAAAGCCAAGACTAAGACAGTAAACTTCTTTATAGAAAATAATATTCTAGTTTTTTTTTTTAAAAGTGCTAAAACCATGAAAAACATAAGACATAAATGTACTAAAAATGACAGTGTTAGGAAAACTGCACGGTGTTGTAAAAGCATAGAAAAATTCAATTAACTGAAGAAAGCAGAAAGATATTTTTCATTAGTGGAGAATATATGGGAATGTAGACAGTGTTGTGAGTAGGGAAGGTGTTGGGATCCTGCCCCTCTGAAGATGATTTCCAGGATGAGGGATCTTAGAATCCTCAGAAAAGCTCAAGAGAAGCTTAGAACTCTGAGAGTTGGCATGCTTCACAGAGAAGTCTTGGCCCATTATATTGTCAGGTGTATTTGTTTTCTATAGTTACTGAAATAAACTACCACAGATTTAGTGGCTTAAAACAACACACATATATTGCCTTGGAGTTCTGTAGGTGAGAAATCCAACGCAGGTTTCACTGGGATAAAATCAAGGTGTTGGCAAGGCTCTGTTTCTCTCTGGAGGCTCTAGGGGAGAATCTATTTCCTTGCCTTTTCCAAAGTAGATAAGCCAGCTTCATTCTTTGGCTCATGATTCCTTCCCTTCATCTTCAAAACCAGCATTGTTTCACCTTTGACAATTCTTTCATGGTTACATCCCCCTCTGACCTCAGCAGGGAAAGGTTTTTCTGCTTTTAGGGACCTGTGTGATTACATTTGGTCCACCTGAATAATCAAATATAATCTTGCCATCTCAAGATCCTTAACTTCGTCACACATACAAAGTTCTTTGTGCCATGTAAAGTAATTTAGGATGTGGACATGTTTGGAGATATTATCCTGACTGCCAGGCAATGCCTAAAGGAGATGTATAAGTAGATGGGCCTGAATGGAATCTTGAAGTATCCCACATATTAATTAGTTAAAAAAGCATATATTTACTTTCTTCCTAGAGGGCATGAAAATGACTGAGAGAGAGCAGGCTGACTGAAACAGACTTAAGAATATAATGAAGAACCAAGTCATTCTGTGTAGTATAGCACTTTCTGTCAATGACCGTGGAAAGTCAATGGACATAAACAATAATATATCAAAGAAGGAGTCCATTGCCTAATGACCAAGCTAAATGATTTATAACTCAATGGACAGCAGAAACAGACAGAGGATAGCAAAAGACAAGATATCCCTCCACTGTGTCCAATAATGCACAATGCACGTAATTGACTTTAATGATATGTCCGTGTGTAAATTCTTATTTCAGTGAGTTCATCATGAAATGACTGAGTTTACATGGAAGTGACCAGATTAAATTACTTTCCATTAGGCAAATGCTAGGTAGCAAATAAGTATATCCAAAAAATAAACAAATAAGCTACATGTTAGTTCACCTAAATTAGGTGACTATGAAATGTTTTCACTTTGTAAACATTAGTTCTAAAGTCAGATAGACCAGAACAAAATCTCAGCTCCAACATATTCTAGCTTTTGACCTTGAGCATATAATGCAATGCCTCTAAACCTCAGCATTTTCTTTTATAGGAAAATACAAGAAAATGTCAGCTATTTAGTATAATATTGAAACTGTGGGGCCTGGGTTGTTATAACCAAGGATAGGTGAGTGCTAGCTACATTGCCTTGTCGAAGTAAAAAATATATAGAGACAAAAATATAGGCAAAGAAATATTACGGCAGGAAGCTAGAGTCCAGCTCTAAGACTTTTAGAATCAGGAATAGCTAATATTGAATTTTAAATTGTGTTATGTGTTATTCATCATAACACAATTATGTGTTATGTGTTATATTCTCAACATCATAAGTAAAGTCTTATGTACACATAAAGGCCTTTGTGTGAATAGTTTGTGTGATACTAATTTAATTAACTCAATTAATGCAAGGTAGAGCAGAAATAAACAAAACAACAAAAATAATCCTTAAACTGAACTAATTCAGTGAAAGCAGTTGGAAGCCACAGAGAAGTATAAGAATATAAGCCCCTGGCAGTAGGCAAAGATCCCAGAAAGGGTTTAGATTTCTGCAGGGTATAGAACAAAGGGTTTATGAAACCATTGCTATAGCAATAACCACCCTCCATCTCTAACCTCTAACCATCTCTTCATTTTTCTTTCTAGCAATACTATATCCCTAGGTGTTTTTATTTGTGTATTATTTATGAACACCCTGTCCCCAAAATGTACATATTATGAGAACAGCTCTTGTTCACTATTGTGGCCTTAGACTATAAGAGTGTCTGGAAGATATTAAGAGTTAAAAAAATAAAAATAATGAATGATTGTATACCCAGATCTCAGGTTGTAAGAAAACACTGGCTAACTGAGTGACACATGTAAATAATTACAAGAGAAAAAGTAAATCAACACCAGATGCTAACTTAGAAGGGTATGGAATAGAGGATTATGAAAAGGAAGAAAAGAATGGAAGAGATGCAACATGGAAAAAAAAAAAACAAGGAGGGAGAACTATGAATTGGCAGTGGGGTGGAGATTTTTCCATGGGAAAGAAAATTCTATTAGGGTAGTTTATCAGTCACAATAATGCTAGACAAAAATCCATCCCCAAATACAGCTGCATATAACAATAAGCATTTATTACTTGCTCTCACATCGGCAGGTTGGCTGATGTTCAACTGATCTAGACTGGACTCAGCTGAGCTTAACTACTGACCTCAAGTTCAGTTCATGACTTCTTAATGTGTTTCTCATTCTTCTGGGACCAGTGCAGCATCTGGTTCACATTTTTTTAAAGAGGAGAGATAAAAAGCTCAAAGAATATTAATTAAAGTCACATAAAAGTCTTAAGGCCTAGACTTAGAACCAGCACTCTTTTTTTCTTTAAGCATTCCAATGGCCAAAGAAAATCACATGGGCAAGTCCAACATCAATGAGGCAAGAAAGCATGCTCCTCTTGGAGTTTCAAGAGAAGACAAGAGGAAAGGAAGTGAATATTTGTTGCACAATAATCTAATCTTCCACAATACACTAGCTGATAATAAACAA